>NC_143480.1:56988842-57181342 GCF_027475165.1 Benincasa hispida | reverse complement strand
TAAATTCTGAGGTTAATATTATTGGATGGAGGAGGTGAAGAATTATGTATTGAGGTGGAGGTACGGAAAGCCCTTTGGATAAACTCCAAAGTTAACTTACTCTGTAGAAGCTGAGGAATGTTTAATTCAACATTATTTCCATGGACTTGTGCCAAATTTCTTGCCTCTGTTTGGATGGTGGTAAATTCCCCTCTAAGAACAAAATGAACAACAAAGATTCCAAACAATACTTTCTTACTTTTAGACTCCATTTTTGCTTTCTTCTTTCTCACTTGATTGGTTATTCCCTCCCTTCATTGCTCACTGCTTCCTTTATGTACCTTATAGATATCACTTTATTGGAAATATCTTAAATTTGATTCATTTCAAATAATTACTTTAATATTTGGGTCCATTATATTTAATTTCAAGGTCTCTCCTCCTTCCTCTTAAGATTATTTTCATACTCTTTTTCAAAGAATTTATTTTTTAGTTGAACTTCATCTATGTCATTATTGGGTTATTTTTCATTAAACGCAACGATTGCTATAGTGTATACTTTTGCCTATCAGATGATGTCAATTTTTGTGCATGGTAGGAAAAGTTATTTATTTTCTTGAATTTCTTATTTGGGTTCATTGTATTTCGATCTACTCGTTCTGTACTAAATTATACATAAAAAACTACGAGTGTCAATCAAATTTTTTTCACATCTTAAAGCATTTATTTATTTACTTTATTTATTTTTATAGTTTAACGAGTAGGGTGGGAGGATTCAAACTTATGGTTCTTTAATCGAGATTTTATGCCTAAATTAATTGAGGTTTTTTCAAGTTCGTCTTCAATGAATGTTGGTTTATGATGAAAATAAGGGAAATTTTATATAGGGTAATATATTGCCAATTCTATCATTAATGACAATGTGATGGAAACAATATATCGTATAAAAATATCATAATGATGCTAAATTTATTTTCAACTATAAAAATACTACTAGGATAATTTCATTGTGTAAATTTTAATTATCTTTTAAGTACATTTTTCTATATGTTCATACAGACATACACAGAAAATACCTGACATATATATGACTATAGCGAACATTTGCATATGTGTATATATTAATGTAAAAAATGAATGAAAAAAAATGAAAATACCATGGTACATATATGAAATATATATATATGGTATGGAATGATAATCATATATATATATATGGTATGGAATTATAAAATTATCGTATACAACCTTTGCAAAAAAATGTTTAGCCTCGCTACCAAACATCATCGACGAATATGCATCAATAATCAAATATTCCTTGATTGTAAATTATAAATATTTGGTTACATATACCGTTGTTATAAATTATAAACATGTTTATTGAAAAATAAAAATAAAAATGCTATTCCCTTTTCAAGTCTCCACCCTTTTTAATTGCTTTATGTCTTGGGCGATTGCAAATTTGGCACTGAATTCAGAGGAATTGCTCTATTGTTGCTGTTGGTGAAAATTAATGTTTTAAAAGAAAATGCAAAAAAATCTTTGGTCGAGAATCTTACGTTGTTTAATTTTGAAAGAGGAGTCTCCTTCTTATACTTCTACCTTGGGTTATGGGTTTGGGCCCCAAAGGATACCCATGTTTTAGAGGGAGTGAGGAAATAGATAAATGCAAATATGATGGACATCCTACACATGCATGCTCGTATAATCAAGCATGACATTTGTGATTTATTATTTTTTTTAAAAAGAAAAATTATTATTATTATTATTTATTTAATTCTTCATTCAATAGCTCCATGTGTCACGAGCAGAGGGTGCTAGTAGAGTCTTCCATATGTTTCGCGGGCGCTTGTACGTTTAGTGGCTTCGTGCGTTTTACACAACTACACATTCAATGGCCGTGCGTTCTTTGCATCATCTTCTGTTGGCCCTCGAGGCCTATAAAAGAAAAGCCTTTTGGCATTTAGATACAACTCAATTCTCCATATTCTCTCTCGTCCCCTTTCTTTCTTCCATTCTCGTTTTTCGAGCAAGCCAGTTTAAAGGGGGTGAGTTTTCGATCGGTCACGATGTTACTCCGATCGAGACAATATCATCTATTCTGGGTTGTTTTATCTTGGAGATGATGTGGCAATTATGTAGAAATGCTTGTACACTTTAGTAGAGCCGCAGAACGTCTTAAAGAGAGCGAGATCTACGACTCAGCCTGTAACGAGTTTCTGTTTTGTAGGTTATATTTACTTGACGACTATCTTTTGTGACTGTTTGCTACTGTCAAATCTTGTCCGTCGAAGGGTACCCATGTTTTAGAGAGAGTGAGGAAATAGGCAAATACAAATATGGTGGACATCCTACATACATGCATGCTTGTATAATCGAGCATGGGATTTGTGAGTTATTATTTTTTTTAAAAAAGAAAAATTATTATTATTATTATTTATTTAATTCTTCATTCAACAGCTCCACGTGTCGCGAGCAGAGGGTGCCAGTTGTCATGGTCATTCTTGTCTAGGGCCTGTTGCCCATGGCCGCATGCTTGATCCAACCCCTTTTATCATGCTTTCATGTCATGTATTGTATTAGTTTAGTTAGCTTGCTTTCCTTGTATTTTTGTTGTAAGTGACTGCTTGCCCTTTTGCATATGCAAGGGTGTTAGTTGGCTTTTTATTCAGAATGCATTATATGGGGATAAGACTAATCATCACTTCCCCATACTTGGAGTAGTACTCTATAAAACCGTTGTTGTTGCTCATTGCTTTCTAGTCTATAAAATCTTTCTTTCTTTACTCACATACTCAAATATGCTTACGAAAACTTTTTTCTGCAAACCCATTTTCTAAAACCGTTTTCCCTAAAACTTGGGTGGAGGTTGCGAGAGGCACTTGGTGTGCCATCGGCGGTCCGTGTTCGGGTTGGCTGACTTGTTCGTGAGCGGAAACAAGTGCTGCACAATCGCTAAGAGAAGCTTCCGAAAGGGTGATTGTGACAGTTGGTATTAGAGCCAAGTCGGCTCATAGAAGGATACAAAGAACTTGAATAAGTCCCATGTGGACAGGCTGGTAGAGATGGAAGAGCAAATGCTCTACTTGAGAGAAACCCCTGTCAGTATCCGTTTCTTATAGACTCGGTTGCAAGAAGTTGCCGAGAAAGCCGATGGAATTGATGCTGTAGTTGGCCGCCTAGACGGGTTACCCGTCAGAGAACTAATTATGAGGGTGGAGACTCTAGAGACAAAAGCTGCACGATCCGACAGTTTTGAACGCGGTGATAGCTCATCGAGCTCTGTTGCCCACATAGAGGAGTGCGTCGAAGAGTTGGACGGCTCCCAGAAAGCAATAATTCAGATGGTAACTGATCTGTCTGAAGATTTTCCATCGTCCTTTGATGTCGTCAGAGCCGAGATTGCTGATGTGAGTGCAAGCATGAATCTCACCATTCGAGCGGTAGGAAACCAGGTCCCATCTGGGGGAGCAATGCCAGTGAACAGAATAAAAATCCCGGAACCGAAACCTTTCTGTGGGGTGCGGGAAGCGAAGACTCTAGAGAACTTCATCTTCGACCTTGAGTAATACTTCAAGGCGACAAACACTGTGACAGAGGAGTCAGAAGTCACATTAGCGACCATGCATCTAGCTGAAGATGCAAAGCTATGGTAGAGATCACGATTTGCGGACATACAAGAAGGACAATGCACGATAGATACCTAGGATAAGTTGAAACAAGAACTTCGTTCATAGTTCTTTCTTGAGAATGTCGAGATCTTGGCTCGACGAAAACTCCGAGAGTTGAGACAAACAGGCAACATCAGGGACTATGTAAAGTAATTCGCGGGGCTCATGTTGGACATATGTGACATGTTCGAGAAAGACAAAGTCTTTTGTTTTATTGAAGGGCTGAAACCATAGGCAAAGTCAAAGTTATATGAACAGAGAGTTCAAGATCTCCCCTCCGCCTATGTAGCAGCGGAATGGTTATATGACCTTAGCACTGACTCTCAAGACGTAAGGAAACAACTAACTTCCTCGAATGGTGGGAACAGAAATAGTCATTCCAGCCCTCCTAGACCTGGGGGAGGAGACAAGAACACCGGGGGAGACCGTAAGCCCTCCCAGTCGAGATCAGGGAACATTTGGCGGGGCCCGCCACAATAGCATAACAACTACAATTGCCCTCTATCTTGTTTCATATGTAGAGGGCCACACAGAGCGGGTGAGTGTCCGAATCGAACTGCTTTCAATGCCTTCCAAGCCACATTGGCCTCTAGCTTAGAAGACAAGGTTGAAAAGGGCGAACCGAGAATTGTGCCGGCTGTAGAGAGTGAAAACCCTAGGATGGGGGCGTTGAAATTCTTATCTGCGCTCCAAAGGAAAATGGGAAAGGTGAAGGAGCCATTGGAAATGGGACTTATGTATGTGGACGCTCGGGTCAACCAGAGAAGAGATGCGAGGAAGATGCAAGCTGTGAATTCTGCGGCCCTGCCGATTACGGGGATAGCGAAGAGAACACCAGTGAAGTTAGGGGACTGGAAAGGCCTTGCTGACTTTGTAATTGTCAAGATGGACGACTTTGATGTGGTGGTGGGGATGGAATTCCTACTCGAACACAAAGTTATACCGACGCCCCTCGCCAAATGCCTAGTAATTTCCAGATCTACACCCACCGTGGTTTAAGCCAGTATCAAACAACCGAACGGGGTGAGGATAATCTCAGCTCTCCAACTGAAAAGAGGCCTTGCCCATGATGAACCCACGTTCATGGCCATTCCGATTGAGTCAGTCGAGGCCACAGAAGAGGAAGTTCCCCGAGACATTCTATTTGTCTTGGAAGAGTATCGTGATGCCATGCCCGGGATCGTTCATGAAATCGAGTTGTTACTGGGGGCGAAACCGCTCACCAAGAATGCATATCGTATGGCCCTGCTAGAGTTGGCTGAACTCTGGAAGCAGTTAGATGAGCTGTTAGATGCAGGGTTTATTAGAGCAAAGACCCCATACAGAGCCTCAATGTTATTTCAAAAGAAGAAAGACGGAAGCCTTCGGTTATGCATCGATTGTCGGACTTTGAACAAGCTCACAGTTCGCAATAAGTACCCCATTCCTATCATCACAGACTTATTTGATCGGCTCCATGGTGCCAGATACTTCTTGAAACTGGACCTACGTTCGGGGTATTATCAGGTCTGAATTGCTGAAGGAGATGAACCTAAGACGACCTGCATCACAAGGTATGGAGCCTTCAAATTCCTTGTGATGCCCTTTGGCCTCACCAATGCTCCGACAACCTTCGTACTCTGATGAACCAGGTGTTTCATGAATACCTCGAAAAATTTGTCGTAGTATATCTAGACAACATCGTGGTCTATAGTTCCTCGATGGAAGACCACCAACACCACTTCCAACTAGTCTTCGAAGAACTGAGAAAAAACCAGCTGTACGTAAAGAGAGAGAAGTGCTCCTTTGCTCAAGAGCGCATAAATTTCCTCGGCCACGTGATTGAATGTGGTCGGATTGGTATGGAAGAGGGTAAGATGTCCGCTATTAAGGACTGGAAGGTGTCGACATCCGTGACGGAATTACGATCCTTCCTCGGACTAGCCAACTACTATAGGCGGTTCGTAGAAGGATTCTCGAGAAGAGCAGGGCCATTGACCGAGCTGTTGAAGAAAGATAACCAATGGAGTTGGACTCCCAAATGTCAAGCTACCTTCGAGGGCTTGAAGAAAGTTATGATCAAAAGATCGGTCCTCGAAATTGCCGACGTGACAAAACCGTTTGAAGTTGAAAATTGATGCTTCTGACTTTTGGGTGGTGTTCTCCTTCAAGATGGACACCCCGTCTCATATGAGAGTAGGAAATTGAATGATGCAGAGCAGAGGTATGCTGCCCTTGAGAAGGAGATGTTGGCAATAGTTCACTGTTTGAAGGCCTGGAGACAGTATCTCTTAGGAGCCAAATTCGTAGTCAAGACCGACAACAGTTCCATCTGCCACTTTTTTAACCAGCCGAAGTTATCGTCAAAGCAGGCACAGTGGTAGGAGTGTTTAGTAGAATTTGATTTCCAATTTGAGCATAGACCAGAGAACTGCAACCAAGTGGCCGATGTTCTTAGCCGGAAGAGTGAACATGTGGCCATGTGCATGTTCACACACCTGAAAGCAAGTACGTTGAATAGAACAGTGCGAGAAACTGTTAAGACACACTTGTCAAATGACACATCGGCGCATGCCATTATGCAGTTGGCCAAAGACGGGAAGACACGAAAATTTTGGGTGGAAGATGACCTACTGTACACCAAGGGCAATCACCTCTACATTCCCAGATTTGGAGAGTTACGAAGATCGCTGATGAAAGAGTGTCATGACATACCATGGGTAGGACATAACAGTTGGCAGAGAACTTATGCCCTCTTAAAATAAGGTTACTATTGGTCGAGCCTTTGAGACGACGTGCAATTTATCAAGACTTGCCTTGTTTGCCAACAAGATAAGGTCAAAAGGGCGAAATTAGTGGGTCTGTTGGAGCCCCTACCTGTGCCCTCTAGACCATGGGAGAGTGTGTCCCTCGACTTCATCACCCATTTTTCCAAGGTTGGAGAGTTCGAATCGATCCTTGTTATCATCGACCGATTCTCAAAATATGACACATTTATCTTAACGCCGAAGATGTGTACAACTGTAATGACTACCCAACTGTTCTTCAAGCACATTGTGAAATTATGGGACGTCCCCGTGAGCATTGTTAGTGATCGGGATGGGAGATTCACTGGGATCTTTTGGACAAAATTGTTCAAGATATTGGGATCTACGCTGAACATTTCCTTTAGCTACCATCCTCAGATAGACGACCAGATGGAAAAGGCGCTTGCACGTTCAGTGGCTTCGTGTGTTTTATGCAACTACATATTCATTGACCATGCGTTCTTTGCATCGTCTTCTATTGGCCCTTGAGGCCTATAAAAGGAAAACCTCTTGGCATTTAGACACAACTCAATTCTCTATATTCTCTCTTGTCCCCTTTCTTTCTTCCAGTCTCGTTTTTCGAGCAAGTCAGTTTAAAGGATGTGAGTTTTCGATCGGTCACAGTCTTACTCCGATCGGGACAATATCATCTATTCTGGGTTGTTTTTATCCTGGAGATGATGTGGCAATTCTGTAGAAATGCTTGCACACTTTAGTAGATCCGCGAAATGTTTTAAAGAGAGCGAGATCCACGACTCAGCCTATAACAAGTTTCTGTTTTGCATGTTATATTTACTTGACGACTGTTGTTTGTGATGTTTGTTACAGTCAAATCCTATCCGTTGAAGGGTACCCATGTTTTAGAGGGAATGAGGAAATAGGCAAATACAAATATGGTGGACATCTTACACACATGCATGCTCGTATAATCGAGCATGGTATTTGTGAGTTATTATTATTTTTTTTAAAAAAGAAAAAATATTATTATTATTATCATTATTATTATTATTTATTTATTTAGTTCTTCATTCAATAGCTCCACATGTCGCGAGTAGAAGCGCCAATCAAGTCTTCCACGTGTTTTGCGGGCACCTGCACGTTCAGTGGCTTCGTACCTAAAAAAAAAAAACTTGCCAAAGGAGAATTACCCAACCTAACAAATGACTCTAGTCCAAAAAATAAAATAGAAAAACAAATAATTACACCAACTCCCATGCTTTGATCAGTGAGTCAATGCCAAAACTAATTTTTTTTTTTAATTATAAAAAATCCCCAAATGAAATTAAATCGTTTTATGTAACTACATATTCACTGGCCATGTGTTCTTTGCATCGTCTTTTGTTAGCCCTCGAGGCCTATAAAAGGCAAACCTTTTGGCATTTAGACACAACTCAATTCTCTATATTCTCTCTTGTGCCCTTTTTTTCTTCCACTCTCGTTTTTCGAGCAAGTAAGTTTAAAGGGTGTGAGTTTTCGATAGGTCACGTTCTTACTCCGATTGAGACAATATCATCTATTCTGGGTTGTTTTATCCTGGAGATGACGTGGCAATTCTGTAGAAATGCTTGCACACTTTAGTAAAGTCGCAAAACATTTAAAGAGAGCGAGATCCACAACTCAGCCTGGAACGAGTTTCTGTTTTGCAGGTTATATTTTCTTGATGACTGTCGTTTATGACTGTTTGCTACCGTCAAATCCTGTCCGTCGAAGGGTACCCATGTTTTAGAGGGAGTGAGGAAATAGGCAAATGCAAATATGGTGGACATCCTACACACATGCAAGCTCGTATAATCGAGCATGGCATTTGTAAGTTATTATTTTTTTTTAAAAAAGAAAAATTATTACTATTACTATTACTATTATTTATTTATTTATTTATTTAATTCTTCATTCAATAGCTCCACATGTCGCGAGCAGAAGCGCCAGTCAAGTCTTCCACGTGTTTTGCGGGCGCCTGCACGTTCAGTGGCTTCGTGTGTTTTACGTAATTACATATTCATTGGCCATGCATTCTTTGCATTGTCTTCTGTTGGCCCTCAAGGCCTATAAAAGGCAAACCTTTTTGACATTTAAACACAACTCAATTCTCTATATTCTCTCTTGTCCCCTTTCTTTCTTCTATTCTCATTTTTCGAGCAAGTAAGTTTAAAGGGTGTGAGTTTTCGATCGGTCACGTTCTTACTCCGATTGAGACAATATCATCTATTCTGGGTTGTTTTATCCTGGAGATGACGCGGAAATTTTGTAGAAATGCTTGCACACTTTAATAAAGCTGCTAAACGTTTAAAGAGAGCGAGATCCACGACTTAGTCTGTAACAAGTTTATGTTTTGCAGGTTATATTTACTTGACGACTGTCGTTTATGACTATTTGCTACCGTCAAATCCTGTCCATCAAAGAGTAGCCGGTTCCAAAAAGTTTAAGACGATCCATCTGCTGCTACTGTGACAGCCCTTTCAAATCAGAACGAAATTATGACCTTCGACATCAACCGTCTATTTCGATTCAAAGGAGCAAACTACAAATGGTGGAAGTAAAAGATGTCGTTTTTTCTCACAGTTAAGAAGGTTGTCGACGTTTGCACTATGGAGAAGCCAAATGTCCCAAAAGAAGATCCTATTGAACAACAAATCAAAGAAGCTGCTGATTGGGAAGAAAAAGATTTTCTATGTAAAAATTTCATATTAAATAGTTTGACTAATGATCTGTATGATTACTACAGCTCAATAAAGACAATAATGGAAGTTTGAGATGTCCTGCATGAAGGAACTCTAAATAGAGAACCAGTGAGCGGAAGTGGATCGTTCCAAATGCCATTGAGAAATAACACAAACATTTATAGTCAAGAAGAACAGATTATGCATAACGAGTAAATTACAACATGCTTCTTTTTAGAACAAACAAGGGATAGAGTATGCAATACCTTTGAAGAACCCTTTCTTCTAGTATCCCTCGATCGTTCAGCAACATGTCCAACAGTACGAACTCAAATGCAATGATCAGAACTCGAACTCAACGAGCAACTGGATGAACCTCGATCACAATCGAGTACAACTCAATCCTCGATCCTCGAACAGAACAAAAACACCACCATAAGATTTACCTTGGTCTTCTCGGTGTGAGAATCCAGGAGTTGTTGGCTCTGTATGACTTTGGATAGAAGAATGAAGGAAGTAAACGATCGAGTATGCGATAGAAGAAGGAAGTCTATCATATAGACTTGATACTTGACCGTGTAGAAGAAGAAGCCTATCGTATAAACTTACTAATCGATCGTGTGGTAACGAGTAACTATCGTATAGTAAACTCGATATTTGATCGTTTAGTAAAACTCTTTTACTTGATAGTGATATTTTTGTGAGAACGATTCAAATGATGAATCATTTGATTTTGGAAAACTATTTTTCTTTTTATCTCACAATTATCATAAACCGCAAATAACCTCCCACTCAAGCAGGTTATTGAGAAAAAGATAATTATCACATAATTAATATATTATAAATAAATATCATAACTAACTTATCATATTATATTTATAACATATAGTTTTAATATTGCATCATATGCAACATATAAACCATAGTTATTTTTCTATTTTATGGCATTTACTATAAATCATATTTATATTAATTCCTCAAATCATATAATGTATCAAATACATCATATCAATTATATCATATATAATTGAATTAATTTAATTATATCATATATAATAAAATTTCATCTTGTTAATTTGAACATTTCGAACTAACCCAAAATTTGATTCTCAACTTGAACCCATTGACCTATCAAGAAGACCTTATGGACCTGTAGCTTGAAGCTCAAACGATATGTGAATGACTAACTAAACCCTTTAGTCACGAGATCCACCATCTGTTAACTATCAGACACTCTACTAAAGACTGACAGTTGCACTCTTCACACTACAAATATATTTCTGTGTCCATATAACCAATCAACAGTGTGATGACCCTTCACAAATCGCTCGTAAGTATAGTTGGACCAATTTACCGTTTTGCCTCTGTAGTCACATCTAACTCCTGATTCCTCTAATGAACAATAAGTCATAGTCCCATTATGACTGAGTCCTCTTTTCCCAAGAGAGGGTGTGGCCACTATGTTCAAGACTCGGAATCAGCTCTTAAGAGAGCAATTTATCTACTTACCCCTGCTTTAGGGAATGAGTGAATCCCGTCTTGTGTAGTTGAGTTCCCAGCTCCCCAATCAGACGAATCCTCAAAATGGTAGGTTTGTTGAGTTGGCAATCTGGTGATTCTCACCTATACAAATCAAAGGACTGCTCTCATGAGTAGGAGTTTCCAACTCACTCAGGATTAAGGTCATGTCACCTATGGTCATTCTAGTAAAATGTAAGTCTCAATTATCAACGACGTTATATAAAGAGACTAATCATTTTGTGGTCTGGTCTTATACAAACTCTTTGTATAGAATACTCCCACTCGTCAGGATCAGACCAGTTGTAGCACTTTACAACACTTGTAACATCTACAAAGCGGGCCATATCCATAGTGTCACCAGGATAAGATATTCCTCCTTTATCCATCTAGTACCGACCATTTAGGTTATTACTTAAGGCATGATCTACTTGTATGTCTCCACATACATGCTTAAGTTACATAAAATAACCACAGATCTTAGTTTACGAATCTTAGTAAATGCTTATAAAACAAAACTTATTTTATTAATAACAATATGTTTACAGAATGTTTACAAATTACGAGACTACCAGAAGATTTAGGACACCAATCCCAACACTATAAAAGAAGTACAATATCGAGGAGGCCAGGTAAAAAAAGTATGCCATCAACCATTACCTTAAGTTCCAAATGACAGATGACAAATCTGTGCAAGCCCAGTCCCACGAACTACAAAAGATAGTCCATGAAATAATAAGTGAAGGTATGCTCCTAAACGAGCAATTCTAAATTGCTAATTATTATTGACGAACTGCCCTCTTGTGGAAGGATTTTAAGAACATCTTAAGACACAAGACTAATGAGTTTTCCTTGGAAAGTCTAATCACCCGCTTGAGGATTGAGGAGGAAGCTCGGAAGCAGGACTAAAGGGAGGAGGTGAACATTGTTCTTGGGAAATCCGCCTCTAATGTGATAAATCTTGACCAAAAGTCCAAGGAAACTAAGAGAAAAGACCAGAACCATGGTTTTAGCAACCAGAACAATTAGAAGAAGTAGAAACCCCTCCTCGGGAGAAAGTATAGTTCCTTTGCTTTAACTGTAATAAACCTAGAATTTTAAAATAAATTTTAAAAATATGTTCTGGTTAAATCTGATAACTGTTTAAAAAATAACAATTTTAATGTATGTATATCAAAATTATGTGTTTTCCCAAATTAAAAATTTAAATTAGATGTGTATGATTTAAGATAATTATTATTTTGTTTTTTAAATTATACATTTTAATTTTAATTTTATGTATTAATTTTTAAATATAACAATTTTAATAAGTAAATACAAAAATAGTTTGAATAAGTAATAAATAACTCAAATGATTTTTAATTGCATTTTGTGCATTTAGGACCCACAAGTAGTGTCTTAATGTTTTTCTCTCGGGTCCTCAATGACTGCAACACCTCTTCTTTTTACTTGAAGCTCTAATTTATGCCTAATGGCAAAATTATGATAGTTTGGAAAAAACACTCCTACGGTTAAAGAAAATTGCCAAAATTTACAGATAAGTGATAAACTATGACAATTTTAAAATGTATTCAAAACACACATTTAATGACTATTTTAAATTGTCATCAAATGTAAATATAATAGAATTGTTTTAGGCTTCATTTTAGATCATTTTTAAGAGTACTAGAATTGATTATGAAAAAAAGTTAGTCGCCTTATGGGTTTGATAAAGTTGATTATGAATGAATGCATTAAAAACCACCTTTTAAACATACGTTGATTCTCACACTTATTAAATTTAATCATACAAGCATTCAACAAGTAGTTAACATATTTGATTTTTTTAATAAAAAATAATGGAAAACAGAAAAGAAAACATCATTTAGAAACTTCAAAAATAAAATGCCAATTTTTAGTTGTTGGTTTTATTGTAAAGCTTTTTACTAACAAGATTTCTAACAAATTCCGTGTTTTTGTTGTTTCTCTAAAATTAAAAATGTTATTTTTAACTTTTACGCCAAAATGTTACCTTCATTTCAGTTGAAAAAAAATTCTATATAAAGAGGAAGCAATAGAAGAAGATGGGCAAACATACAACAAAAATGATGTTGCTTAATCCTTCAAATGTGTTTTTCGGAGCTTATGCTCTCATACTCCTTGGGATGCATTATACAATCTATCAAGCAGATGTTAGAAATGTTGTTATAGTCGATCAAGACTACGTAGCTCCACCTTTCAGCTTGGGAATACTATCAAAAGAGGGACGGATTCCTCCGTCTGGACCGAGTCAAAGAACTTCAGACAATCCACCTCCCTCACCACATTTCCCACCCGTCATTTTACATAAGGAATCTAGGATCAACTTTGGAATATTATCAAAAGGCATGCATATTCCTCCATCTGGGCCAAGTAAAGAACCTTCAGAGTATCCACCGCCTCCACCTCATTCTCCTTCTATTATTTTAAAGAAAGAATCTAAATTTAATTTTGTCATATATCCTCAAACACCTGTTCCACCATCTACTGCAAATGGACGAGTGCCATTATGAGTATGTCATCAGCCCTGTTGTCGCAATACACCTCAATTTAGAGTTCTTGTTACTGCTTTTATTACAATTATTGTGACGATATATTTTAAGTCAGCCTCCTTCGATTTAACCAATATGAAAAACGAGGTCTACAAGTTTATGAAAAAAAAAATACTGTGAAAGGAGTAATTTCAATAATCGTAATTTTTATCTATTTTAATTGTATCTCCTTTTAATATTTTATAATTCTTAGGCTATGACGAAATAATTATGGTTTCTTCATCTATTAAGAATAAAGAAATAAAGGTAATAAATCACAATAAATGAATGTATTTTAGTATCATATTTTTCAATTGTAATGCCTTGGAATTTTTCTGGCTTTCTTAATGAATCATTGTTGAATGATTATATATTTAATAAAATAAATTACTAAAATCATTTTTTCTTCAAGATATTTATATCGTGATAACTTTTTCTAAATTTTGAATAACATATATAGTTGATAATGAAAATAAAAAATTCATTTGATTGTTGAAAAAATATAACTCCTATATATGTTAAGAATATAATGATAACATTAATGAATCACTTTGAGTGTACAACTTTTCAATTATATTATTATTTATTTATTTTAGCAAGTTGGAGTGGGCAAATTGAAATTTATGACTTCGCACACCTTTTAATAATATTCCGAAGTTGATCCAAGATTCATTATGTAAAATGATGGATGGGACAAGCGATGGGGGAGGTGGATTATCTGAAGTTCTTTGACTCAGTCCAGACGAAGGAACGCATTCTTATTTCGATAGTATTCCCAGGCTGAAAGGTGGAGCTAAGTCAAGTATTCTCTTGGGCTTCCCTAGTGAGAAATGGATGTGCCTTTTTGGATGCTTGATATTATTGTCACTCGTTTCATTTTCTAGAATAGGATCGCCTCCGTCTATTACAAAAATATTTTTAGCATCTGCTTGATAAATTGTACTATGTTATCCAAGAAGTATGAGAGCACAAGCTCCAAAAAATAGATTACAAGAACTAATTGACACCATTTTGGCTGTGTGTTTGCCCATCGTCATCTATTACTTCATTTTTTTTTTTTATAGAATTTCTTTCTCAATTGAAACTAAAGTAAAATTTTGGCATAGAAGCTAAAAATAATATTTTCGTTTCAGAGAAAAATAAAACACAGGATTTGTTAGAAATCTTTTTGCTAAGGAGCTTTCACAATAAAACTAACAACATAATATGGACATTTTGTTTGTGAAGTTTCTAGACGATATTTTCAAAGTTTCGAAAAGCCACGTTTTGGGTTTATTTTCTTAGCCACGTTTTGGGTTTATTTTCTTTCTTCTTTCTATTTTATTTTACTAAAATCACTCAAGTATGTTAACGACTTGTTCAATTCTCATGTGACTGAATTTAATAATTGTGAGAATCAACATGTGTTTAATAAGTGTTTTTTAAAATATTAATTCATAATCAACTTTATCATACCCATAAAGCATCTAAGTTTACTTCCGTAAAAAGTTGAAGCTCTCTTAAAAGCAATCCAAAATACAGGCCAAAACAATTGCATATTATTTTCATTTGATGACGGTTAAGAACCACCATCAAATGTTCCTTTAGTGTCATTTTAAAACCGTCATGGTTTGTTACTTACCTATAAATTTTGGTAATTTGGTTTCAACACAGACGCATTCTCGCATATCATAAATTCACGAAAATTTTGTTTGGGTTATTAGATTGGTCGAATATTATTCCATGACATGCATGAGATCTAATCTACATTGTCTTTTCCAATTGTTGTCTCCACTGATGCATATCTTAGGATTATTGTAGATAAATTCAACTTCATCTTTTAGGTTCCCAACATAAGAAAAACAATTGCTATCCAAAATATTTACCCAACTAACAAGCCAATCCTTAGTATGATAATCACGTACTCAATTCACTATATAGATTAAAACTTGTCATTGTACACTCATGTGATTTAATTTACTATTGTTATCATTATAATATTACCATATGAAGGAACTTTTCTCTTATCAACACTCAAATTATTTTCTTATTTTTGCAATATACTATAATTGTTATTGAAAAAAATTAGCAAAACTCGTCACAATATATATAAATATATCGTTAAGAAAAACCGAGTTTAACATTTTATCTTAATGATATATGCTAATAGAATTAGAGGTCGTATAAAAAAGAGTAAGAGAGATTTGAACAGAATACAATAGAAATTGATGAGAAAACACACTCATTCATGTGTTTTATTACATTTATTAAAATAGATAAATACTACAATAATTTCAAATACCTCTCACAATATATATATGTATTTCATGAACTTGTAGCCCCCGATTTTCATATTGGTTAAATTGAAGGAGGGTGACTTAAAATGTCATAAGGACCCTTGTATTAAAATCAGTAACAAGATTTTTTAATAGGAGGGGATTGCGACGAAAATCGACATTGATGATGTACTCATAATGGTACTCGTCCACTTGGAGCTGATGGTGGAGTAGGTGTATTCCTTGGATACATCACAAAATGAAACTTATAATCCTTCTTTACAACAACGGAAGTGGCATGCGGTGGAGGAGGTGGATAGTACGAAAATCTATTACTTGGCCCAGATGGAGGAACACGCACGCCTTTTGGTAATATTCCAAAGTTGATCCCAGATTCCTTATGTAAAACAATGGACGGGACATGCGGTGAGGTTTATTGTCTAAAGTTCTTTGACTCGGTCCAGAGAGAGGAATAAGTTCTTGTTTCGATAGTATTCTCAGGCTGAAAGGTGGAGCTAAGTCAAGCATTCTCTTGGATTTTCCTAGTGAGAAAGGGATGTGCCTTTTTGGATGCTTTATATTCTCATCACTCATTTCGTTTTCTACAATAGGGTTGCTTCCATCGACTGCAAAAATATTTTTAGCATCTTGATAGATTGTAATGTTTTTTATGGTGTGATTGACACGAAAATAATTAAACAAATTTTTATGGTGTGATTGACACGAAAATAATTAAACAAATTTTAATTAAAACAATTTAAAAAAATTCCAGGGATAGTTTCACAAATAGAATTCAAGCCTAAAATAATAGAATATGTAGTACTAGGATAAAATAATTGCATATATAGATCAAAAAATGGTAAAAGACTAAAAGACCCATGCCTAGCTACCATTTTGCCCACTTCTTCTCGATTTTCTCAAATTGAAAGCTATCATTGATAGTTGCTATCAGTGATAGCCACTGAGCTGCTATCACAGATAGCTGCTATCAATTGCTATCGATGATAGTTGCTATCAGTGATAACTTTCAATTTGAGAAAAATTAATACAATCTTGAAATATTAACTTTTAATTTGCTATCCGTTATTAGTGACTATTGATACATTTTCATCAATTGGAATCAACCTTGAAACATTCATACTTAAGACTATCAGTGGCTATCAATGATAGATTTATAAGTAGTTATCAACTTTGAAAGATTAAGCTATACATGGAAAACTATTAGTGGTTATCACTCATAGACTTTCATAAATGACTATCAACTTTGAAAGATTAACATAGTAGCTATCACTAATAATCTTTTATCATGGCTATCACTGATAGCAACTATAAGTCGTTAAGAACTGTCATCACCTTTCCAAGATGATGCAAAGTGCCCAACATCCTCAAAATGTGTTAATTTTAAAAAATAAAAATAAAAAGGATTCACCAATGATCTTTTTTATGTCGTGATTGATACGAAAATAATACAAACAAATTTTAATTAAAATAATTTTAAAAAAATTTGCGATAACTAGAGTTGGGTTCGGGAATCATTTGTATATGGGAAAGGTGTTAATACCCCTCAATAACCACTAGATTTAAATCTTGAATTGAAAATATTCTTTAGTTTTTTTTTTTTTTTAAAAAAAAAAACATTGTCTTATTTTGCCCTTCATTACTCCAATATTAGAAGTAATGATCCTATACAATAAGCGAAAAAAAAAAAGTCCATCAACGGCTATGTTAGAATTGATGCAAAATTCTCCACCTCAAGAATGTGAGAAATTACTACAATTTCTCAAAGTCCGTCATAGGATAGTCTTTTTAATAAACTTTTTTTAAAAAAAAATTATTTTAATTAAAATAATTAAAAAAAGAAAGGTAAAGAATACAATCACTCGTAGTTTGAGATGCGGATCCTTGGATCAAACCCTATAAAATGCTAGTTCTAACTAAGTATGGGTCTCATTGTGTCTTAGATTTTGAATTTTGGTGGAGGATGTTTGCATGTAAAAACTCTCTGTGTAGTTCTCTCCATTTGAATTTTTTCTATGAAAATGTATTGTTTTGGTTTTCTTTAAGAGAAGAAGAGATTGGAGATGTGGAGCTAGTGTTTTATTTTTTGGTTGAGAAAAGTAATGAGTATGGTGGCTCTCTCTAGGTTTTTATGTGTAAAGAACGTGTCCTTCGAATGACGAATGAACACCCAATTTATAGAAAAATTCAAACCCTTTAATTTTGGAAAATAATCAATCAAATTACCACTAAAAGGAAAAAATAAAAATAATTTTGTGATTGATTTGTTTTTTTTAAAAAAATATATATTATACTATTAATTTTTTTTTCAAAATGTTTTTATACGTTTTTTACATAAATGAAAGATGTCAATACTCAAATTTTATTCTCCCAATAAAAACATTTTATTTCACCCTTTTTCAATGAAAAATAAAAGTATTTAAATATTAATTACTAAGATTTGTATTTATTTGTTTTTATTTATTTTTAAAACTTGTCTCAAATTTAAAATTAACATAAATAAGTAATCAGATTAGACCGGACAAAATAATGGCTACAAAGACCATAATCAATTGTGCCTTTTGATGACATTTTAAAACCGTCAACGTTTATATCTTATCTATAAACTTTGGCATATTGCTTTCAACACAAGCATGTTTTCACATTTGTATCATAATTTTCCAATTTTTCATTGTATTTTGGTGCTCTCACATATATAAGTTATTGATTTACTCGATTTTAGATATTGGAACAATATCGGTGATTTGAATGGTAATATGATCTAGGTGGACCCACTACAACAAAAATGACGAAATTAAGCGATGAGAAACACTTGGTCGCAATTTCTACGATGAAATATCAATTCGTTGCAATTCGTGCGACAAATTGTATTTTTGTCACTAAAATCTTACGACAATTTTTTATTTTCGTCACAATTTGGAACGAATTATCTTTTCTATCGCAATAATGCTTGCGATGATTATGCATAAATTGGAGATTTGAAGGAAAAAGAAATGGTGTTGAGGGCGTTTAGAATAAGAGAAAACAACATTCAGAAGCTACCTATGGTGGCAAACTGTCCAAAATTCACGAAAATTTTGTTTGATTTATTAAACTAGTCGAATATCATTCCACCACATGCATGAGGTCTAATCTAAAGTTTCTTCTCAAATATCGTCTACACCGATGTAGATCTGAGGATTGTTGTAGATAAGTTCCAACTTCATTTATTAGGTTTCCCAAGATAAAACAAACAATTGGTATATACAATAGTTAACCAACCAACAAACCAATCCTCAGTTTGATAATCACGTACTCAATTTACCATATAGAAAATTCAAACTTGTGTTGTTCTTTTGGTTCTTGCTCTTCCCTTCATCATTGTACGTACATTATCTTCGTAATCATCATGAAAACCTTAAATATTCCACATTTGCATCTCTATTTTATCAACTTTCATCTAATTGTAATATCAAGATTGTGTTCTCTCTCTGGTAGCATTGGTTATACATTTACATATGTTAGTTTATTCTTCAATAACTTGACAAGGGATTTTCAAATATCTGGGGAGCCTAAGTTCATTAAGTGGAGAGGTATTCATTTGAAGGTGAAAATAAATAAAGTCTTGGTGAGCAGGAGTCTCACACTTAGGGAGAGGCTAAGTGATCATTCACTAATATTCTTATGCTTAGGAGGAGCGCCTAAGTACGTTGGAGGTAACAGGATCTTACACTTACGGGGAGTCTAAGTTTCATTGAGAAGGAGTCTCACACTTAGGAGCAGCCTAAGTGATCATTCTCTAAGTTGGGCTATTCGTACGTCACTATAATGGCTGTTTATTTATATATAAATACATTGTTGTAATTGATTGACTTTTTATTATCGAATATATCTTTCCACGGGCACAATGCCCCTCAGATGTAGGTGGTATTGTACCGAACTGGCTTACCAAACTTTGTGTTTTGTTCTGGCTTTAGTTTTCTACATTTATCTAGGATGTTTATGAAAATGTTGTAACATCATGTGTAACAAATTTTGTAGTGTGTTAGGAAACCTTTATTTAGATAATCTTTATTTCACTTAGGTTTCATTATCTTTCCTTACTCATGACCTTAGTTATGCTAGAAGTTGAACCATGACTATAACTCAACCTATTCGCTATTCAAATTAAGCGTGCTTTCATTACGTATCAATCTCATCATACATTGCATACATCAACAATGTACACTTTGATATGGATCTGTCACATTAATCAAACATACATTGAACATGGATTCATTGAAAAAATAGTAAACAATAAAGAATCAGAAAAGCACAAAAACGTTCTTCAGAATCTCATGAATCCCATAAACAAATGTCCAACAAATCTCAAAATTGATGTTTGGGCAAGAGTGGCCAAAACCGAGCCTAATGCTCCTCAAATCGATCGACTACTCCTATCCTTTAACCCAGGAAAGAAATGGTAATATTTATAGAAATTGTGATGTCTGCACGCATGTAGTGTGGTGTTTGTCATACGTGCCTATGCTTGATGGGCTTTGCAACACAACAGGATGTTGGCAATGCTTCTAATTGCTCACAATTAGTTTCGAACGCCTCGTAATGCTCTAGAATGTATGTATTGCTCGAGTTCCTATAAATATAGATATTTAAAACACATTAATTATTATAAACGAGCGAGATTAAATGTACTAAGATAGCTCATTTAGTGAGCTATCAATTGAGAAGATACACAAGGAAGTGCGAGATATGTTTCATTAGGTCAAATTTCTAGTTAAAGCAAATGGGAGAGTTGTATGTGGATATAGAAATAAATTGTGGAAAATAAAGGATAAAGAGTAAATGTAATATAAGATTTGAGTAATCTAGTTTAGAAATAGGAGGTAGTTTGATGCAGTTTGATCATTATATCTCATACTAAAATATACAATTGATTAGAAAGCAAACATCAACTTACTAAACTCAACCAACTCGTTTAAGTAACAAACAACCAACCCATTAGAAAAGACAAGCAAATGTCCTAACTATTAACTAAAGCTAATAACCTAACTAAACCAAATGTTCTTGTCCTATTGGGTTCAATTGCGTCCATATAGGTTTAAGACATCTGCATTAAGGTCTAGGGATCCATTGTAATGATTAATGAATTGGGTAGCCAAATTAACTAACCAGTTTATTCTTTGAGCATTAGTTTAACATGCATGAAGGATATATGGGTAGCCTATAGTTCAAACATACATGGATTCAACCTTTGCTATTTAGGCAATTAAAGCGAGATGAAACATGGGGGAAATGTTCAAATCAAAATCTATACCTAAAGACATAAATAAAGGTCCGAGACGTCAATTCATTCACAAATACATATCAAAATAAACCACAAGCTCAAAGATACAAGCAATCTAAATGAATTAAGCTTCAAACTCCAGTCTCACAAAATATACAATGAGTTCTTATTCCTAAACTAGAAAATTAACCTCAATAGCACGTCGTGACGATGAAAACGAGGTTTGAAACATTCAATGTTAAACTACAACTAAAATAAAAGCTTAAACTAAGAGAAAGGAAGAAGAATAGAAGATGAAGAAGCTCTCTCATCAACCTCCATAGATCTCCTCTCATGAAAAACCCTAGAAAACAAAAAACATATTTAGAGAACATGAAGCGGCCCTGTAGCGACGTAGGTGGTGTTGCAGTTCTACGGCCAAGTTGCCACAACTTTACGTGCAACGCAATGGTGATAGGGACAAGACCCTCAAACTATCTCTACAATGGTATGATATTGTCCACTTTGGGCATAAACCCTCATGGCTTTGTTTTTGGTTTCACCCCAAAAGGCCTCATACCAATGGAGATAGTCATCCTCATACCCATGATCCTCCTCTTATCTAACCAATGTTGAACTTTGGTCGCATTTCCAACAAATGGCACTACCCTCCCTCCCCTCCTGTATATGTTTCTAGAAATATGATGGGTTGTGGCACTGCCCGTGCGATGCCTCTACCTTGCGTGTTGGGCCCACACCTTGTTGATGATTCCTGAAGCTTGATGGGCACTGCAGCACCACAGGGCAGTACATCAACGCTTGCCTGAAGGTACCAATGCAATGCATGCCATGCCTCATTGAGGCATTTTTGTCCATTTCTCGTCCCTAAAAGCTTGGACGTGTGGTAATGTTCTTAATTGCTCCAAATTAATCCCGAACATTACATAAGGCTTCAAAATACATGAATTGCTCAAGATCCAACAAGTATAGACATTTAAGCACACTAATGATAATAAATGAGTCAAATTAGAGGCATTAAAATAGTTTCTTTCGAGAGCTATCACGTAGTTACACATCATTTGAAAATCTTGGTTTATCTTTGTTGTTTCATTAACTATTTTTATTTCTTTCACTAAAATAGGAACATGTATAAATTCGTTGAAACTTTGTGGCACGGCGTTTAAAATTTTTGATCGATTATTGTCATTTCTTTAACTGAATTTTCATTTACTTTCTTCATTTTAAAGTGTGGTGTAGTTTGTATTCTATTTTCTTTCTTTTGTTTTTGTTTTTCTTCTTAAGTGCAAAATTACTAAGGCTCCATTTGGTAACCATTTTGTTTTTTGTTTTTGTTTTTGAAAATTTAGCTTATGAATACTAGTTATACCTCCGAATACCTCCGAAAATTAAGCCTATGAACACTAGAAAAAGTAGCTTTCAAAAGTTGTTTTTGTTTTTTTAATGTAGCTAAGAATTCAACTATTGTACTTAAGAAATATGCAAATTATTGTAAGAAATATAGATGAAATAGGTTTAATTTTCAAAAACTAAAAACTAAAAACGAAATGATTACAAAACGGGACTTAATTTTTTTTTTTTTTGAAAGCTTTTAATCCCACTTGAAATCATTGGTCTCAACTCTAGCCTAATGACAAAGTGGTTTGTAGTTGCTCCTCACACCATTTTGTAGTTGCTTTCGAAGTTTCTCCCCTGCTTTCTTTAATAAATCCTAACAATCAGTTACAATTAGAGAAAATAATTATTATGACTGAAAAGTGAATTTAGGGTGTGTTTGGTTTAACTTTCAAGTGTTTAATTTTGAAAAGAAGTCATTTTTTAAAAAAAAATTGAAGTATTTGTCAACCATTCAAAATAGTTTTTGAAACAATTTCGAAGTGTATTTTAAACAATTTTTATTAAAAGAATTTAAATAAAAATGGATGTTGGAATGATTTGAATCTATTATGCGGTGCTTTGAATGACTTACTATGGGAGTCTCGTCAAAATTCGTATTTGATATTATTTAATTATTTATGGTTATTTATGATCATGACCATAGGGTTTAGAGAAGTGCCCTAAATAAACTCTTTAAACTTGGAGGTATCATATGTTTTATAATTTTTAATCTTGTCTCTAATAAAATTATTCTCCTTGCCCCATGGACGTAGCTAACAACATTATTAGTGAACCATGTAAATTTGTGTATCGATTCTCTAGTTTTTTTTTATGTTTTCTGTATTCCTTTATTGTCAATTTCAAAACAATAACCTTTTTGAAAACTTTTTTTTCTCTAGTCAATCCAAACAAGCCCTTAGTTTATTAGTAATGTTATTTTTGTCTCTCTCTTAATACAAGTACTATTTGCAACACATGGAGAAATACAACTTTTATAATTTGATTTGCAGCTTTACTCTAAGTTAGAGGGATTTTGTATGTCTTTGTTGCCCTGAAAGAATTAGGAGTTAAAGGATGTTGGTAGAGAATGTGTTGGACCATCTTCTGATTTCAGGCCCAAAAATATTGGCAAAGGATGCAAGGCCCAAGTGCAATGCTAGTAGGTGGAAAACTTGGTTGAGAGGAGACCACAACCAAGGCTTATCTGCACAAGGCAATCTAGAAGCTTGAGTTTTGAAATGGTTTCGTCAGCACACTAACAACATTCTCTGAGGTATGGACCTTCAAAATCTTTATTTCACTTGTTCCAACTTTATCTCACACAAAATGGTATTTAATATCGATATGCTTTGTTCTTGTATGGTATTGTGGATTTTTGGAGAGGTGAATGGTACTTTGGTTATCACAATAGAGTTTAACTTTGTTTGATCTAAACCGAAGTCCTTCATTAATCTTTTAAGCCACAATGCTTCCTTTATTTCTTCTGTCAGTGCTATGTATTCAACCTCTGTAATAGATAGAGCCACAATAGGTTGTAATGTTGCCTTCCAGCTGATTAGATTAAGATCATAGAGAAATAAATAACCTGTTAAGGATCTTCTCATATAACTCTAATTTTGATTCATGTGATCTCTAATAGACTAGGTTAGAGTTTTTTAACCAAATTAAGTATCTTAGGTTCCATTTAGTGGCCTCCTAGTGTCTCTTACCTGGGTTGGACATATATCTACTAACAAGGCTAGTTGAGTAAGAGAGATCGGGTCTAATAGAGTTCGTCAAATACATTAGGCTGCCAACTGCTTGGCTATAGGGTACTATAAACATATTATTTTGATGTTCTAGGTCAGTTTCCTTAGGAGAGTTAGCTGAGGACAGCTTAAAGTGCTGAGCAATAGGTAGGGTCACAGGCTTTGTATCACTTAGATTAAACCTCTTTAGTATCTTCACGGTGTTACTCCAATCGAGACAATATCATCTATTCTGGGTTGTTTTATCCTGAAGATGACGTGGCATTTCTGTAGACTGCTTGCACACTTTAGCCATGAGCGAGATCCACAACTCAGCCTGTAACGAGTTTCTGTTTTGTAGGTTATATTTCCTTAATGACTGTCGTTTGTGACTATTTACTACCGTCAAATCCTGTCCGTCAAAAGGTAAAAGGTTCCAAAAATTTTAAGATGATCCACCTGCCACTACTGTGACGACCCTTTCAAATCAGAATGAAATTATGACCTTCGACTTCAACCGTCTATTTCGATTCGAAGGAGCGAACTTCAAACGATGGAAACAGAAGATGCTATTTTTTTCTCACAATTAATAAGGTTGCCGACGTTTGCTCTATAGAGAAGCCAACTATCCCAAAAGAAGATCCTACTGAACAAAAAATCAAAGAAGCTATTGTTTGGGAAGAAAAAGATTTTCTATGTAAAAATTTCATATTAAATAGTTTGACTGATGATCTATATGATTACTACAGCTCAATGAAAACAACAATGGAAGTTTGAGACGTCCTACATGAAGGAACTTTAAATAGAGAACCAGTGAGCAGATGCGGATTGTTCCAAATGCCATTAAGAAAGAACACAAATATTTACAGTCAAGAAGAACAAATTATGCATAATGAGTAAATTACAACATACTTCTTTTACGAACAAACAAGGGATAGAGTATGCAATACCTTTGAAGAACCATTTCTTCTAGTATCCCTCGATCGTTCAGCAACGCATCCAACAACATGAACTCGAACGCAACGATCAGAACTTGAACTCAATGAGCAACAGGATGAATCTCGATCACAATTGAGTACAACTCAATTGTCGACCCTTGAATAGAACAAGAACGCCACCAAAGAGTTACCTTGGTTTTCTCGGTGTGAGAATCCAAGAGTTGTGGGCTCTATATGACTTTGGATAGAAGAATGAAGGAAGTAAACGATCGAGTATGCAACAGAAGAAGGAAGTCTATCTTATAGACTTGATTTGAAGGAGCGATCTTCAAAAGGAAGTAGAAGATGCTGTTTTTTTCTCACAAATTAAGAAGATTACCGACGTTTTTATCTCACAATTACCATAAACTCTATGGAGAAGCCAACTATCCCAAAAGAAGATCCTACTGAACAACAAATCAAAGAAGCTGTTGTTTGGGAAGAAAAAGATTTTCTATGTAAAAATTTCATATTAAATAGTTTGACTGATGATCTGTATGATTACTATAGCTCAATGAAGACAACAATGGAAGTTTGAGACGTCCTGCATGAAGGAACTCTAAATAGAGAACCAGTGAGCGGATGTGGATCGTTCCAAATGCCATTAAGAAAGAACACAAATATTTACAGTTAAGAAGAACAAATTATGCATAATGAGTAAATTACAACATGCTTCTTTTACGAACAAACAAGGGATAGAGTATGCAATACCTTTGAAGAACCATTTCTTCTAGTATCCCTCGATCGTTCAGCAACGCGTCCAACAACATGAACTTGAACGCAACGATCAGAACTTGAACTCAATGAGCAACTGGATGAATCTCGATCACAATTGAGTACAACTCAATCATCGACCCTTGAATAGAACAAGAACACCACCAAAGAGTTACCTTGGTTTTCTCGGTGTGAGAATCCAAGAGTTGTGGGCTCTATATGACTTTGGATAGAAGAATGAAGGAAGTAAATCGCTCGTAAGTATGGACCAATTTAAGGAAGTCCCCCGTAGTTACATCTAACTCCTTGGTACCACTGATTCCTCTAATGAACAATAAGTCATAGTCCCACTATGACTGAGACCTCTCGTCCCAATAGAGGGTGTGGCCACTATGTTCAAGACCCGGAATCAGTCCTTAAGGGAGCAATTTTACTTACCCTTGCTTCAGTGAAGAAGTGACTTCCATCTTGTGTAGCTGAGTTTCCCTCCTCAATCAGACGAATCCTCAATATGGTAGATTTGTTAAGTTGAAAATTTGGCCATTCTCACCTATAAAAATCAAAGGACCACCCTCATGAGCAGGAGTTCCCAACTCACTCAGGATTAAGGTCATGTCACCTATGGTCATTCTAGTGAAAAGTAAGTCTCAATTATCAACGACGTTACATAAAGAGACTAATCATTTCGTGGTCTGGTCATATACAAACTCTTCGTATAGGATACCCTCGCTCACATATCTCCACATGAATGGTTAGGATCAGACCATTTGTAGCACTTTACAACACTTGTAACATCTACAAAGCGGGCCATATCTATAGTGTCACCAGGATAAGATATCCCTCTATCCATCTATTACAGACCATAGGCTATTACTTAAGGCATAATCCACTTGTATGTCTCCACGTACATGCTTAAGTTATATAAAATAACCATGAATCTTAGTTTACGGATCTTAGTAAATGTTTATAAAATAATACTTATTTTACTAATAACAATATGTTTACAGTTACAAACTATGAGACTACTAGGAGATTTAGAACACCAATCCCAACACTATAAAAAAAGTATGATACCAAGGAGGTCAGGTAAAAAAAGTATGCCATCAACCGTTACCTTAAGTTCCAGATGACAAATGACAAATCTGTGGAGGTCCAGTCCTACGAGCTACAAAAGATAGCCCATGAAATAATAAGTGAAGGTATGCCCCTGAACGAGTAATTCTAAATTGTTAATTATTATTGACGAACTGCCCCCTTGTGAAAGGATTTTAAGAACATCTTAAGGCACAAGACTAAGGAGTTTTCCTTGGAAAGTCTAATCACCCGCCTGACGATTGAGGAGGAAGCCTGGAAGTAGGACTAAAGGGAGGAGGTGAACATTGTTCTTGGGAAATCTGCCTCTACTATGATAAATCTGGACCAAAAGTCCAAGAAAACTAAGAGAAAAGGTCAGAACCGTGAAAACAATTAGAAGAAGTAGAAACCCCTCCTCGGGAGAAAGTATAATTCCTTGCTTTAACTGTATAAACCTAGAATTTTAAAATAAATTAAAAAAAATATGTTCTTGTTAAATCGAATAACTATAAATTTTGTTTAAAAATTGTTATTTTTTTTTAATATATGTATATCAACATTATGTGTTTTTCGAAATTAAAAATTTAAATTAGATGTGTATGATTTAAGATCATTACTATTTTTTTTAATTATACATTTTTTAGTTTTAATTTTATGTATTAATTTTTAAATATAACAATTTTACTAAGTAAATACAAAAACAATTTGAATAAGTTAATAACTTAAATGATTTTTAATTGCAATTTGTGCATTTAGGACCCACAAGTAGCGTCTTAATGTTTTCCTCTCGAGTCCTCAATGACTGCAACACCTCTTCTTTTCACTTGAAGCTCCAATTTATGCCTAATGGCAAAATTCTGATAGTTTGGAGAAAACACTCCAATAATGAAAGAAAATTGCCTAAATTTACAGATAAGTGATAAACCATGATAATTTTAAAATGTATTCAAAAGACACATCTAATGGCTATTCTAAACCGTCATCGAATGCAAATATAATAGAATTGTTTTAGGCTTCAATTTAGACCACTTTTAAGAGTGCTAGAATTGATTATGAAAAACAGTTAGTCGTTTTATGGGTTTGATAAAGTTGATTATGAATGAATGTATTTAAAATAAACTAATTATGATAGTTGGAGTTGGAGTTAAAGACCTAGGTATAACGAAATTGAAAATGATAAAAAAAAAAACATGAGAAAGAAATAGAAAAGGAGAAAGAAACATGAGAAAGGAAGAGAGAAAGAGATAATGGAAGAAAATTCGGAGCCTAATTATTGAATTTATAGAGAAAAATTGATTTGGTTTTAAATCAAATGTTGATGATAAATCAAAATTTAAACTGTTTTATTAAATGAATCTAGGATACCATTCATGTTGAGATGAAACCAATTTTTTAAAAATATGTAATACATTCACGTTTGATGCTAAACATAGGAAAAAAGTTATTT
The DNA here is from genome assembly GCF_027475165.1 of Benincasa hispida. Classification (NCBI taxonomy): domain Eukaryota; kingdom Viridiplantae; phylum Streptophyta; class Magnoliopsida; order Cucurbitales; family Cucurbitaceae; genus Benincasa; species Benincasa hispida. Next base: position 57,153,333 of record NC_143480.1, on the reverse strand, counting down.
TTTTTTATGTGATGCTAAAAAATAGGGGCAAAATAATTTATTTGATGATTTTAAATCTGAAATTATCTAATATATCTATATAATCATCCACTAAAAGGAATAAAAGAAAAACCAAATGTTACTCTCCCATACCCCTGCATTAGATAGTATAGATGACGTGAGTGAGAAATAACATTGGAGATTAAATTTTAGCAACAATTCAAAGATAGAAATAATTTTATTATTGTTGTTGTTAATTTTGCATTTATTTATGTTCTATACTTTTGATTATTATTTTTTTAATATATTTTCAATGCATATATAATTATTAAACCATAAAACTAAAATATATTTGAATTTAACAAAGGAGAAAAGTAAGGAAAAACATACCAAAAATCAGAGATATGAATACGGTAATGCCCCCACATTATAAAATTGCGGCTAATTTGGGATAAACTAGGTATCTGAAGTCCCTTCAGTCGATTAATTCTAAATTAATAGAGCCTCTTTGTTGGGTTTTCTATATTGAAAAATTTTAATTTTTGTTAAATTTTTAAAGTTTCCAAATTAAATTTATTAAAATATTGAAAAAAATATTTTATGTGAAAGTTTTCCAAATCTTTTGCACTTTTAAATTGGAATGCCAATTTTAGAAACTGTATTTGGAGCTAAAGGAAGATGCTAAATTTTATTTTATTTTTCCCTTTAATTTGTTGGCTTTTGTTTTAAAAAGAAAAAAAAAACATAAAGGAGTGTGCGCTTTTTTTAAAAGAAAAGCCCTAGCCCCCATCTGGTTTTCCCTCCCCCTCTTTCTCGTGAACCTACCTTCCTTGCGATTTGCTCCACCAAATATGTAGGATTAAGTCTATTTGGACACCAACTAGTAAGGATTCGGAATAGTTTTTTGAAATATTTGAAACCTCTTAACGAAATCCAAACATATTCTAGTGAGTTTTAGGCTTTAGAACTCTGTTTAAACCCTTTTGAATTAAATTTAGATGAAGTAATTTAGTCTTTAACTCATGGGTATGTCATCCTCATTCTTCCTTGCCTTGAAGGCTTTAGAAATGAAAGTTGTCCCCATAAACCAACTCAGGCCCTTTTAGCATGCTTTGTCCTCACTCACATACATCCTAGGAAAATTTTAAGCACGCTTAACTTTGAAGTTCTTATGATTGAGCCACCGAAAAGGAAGGTGCACCTTGTTGGTATAGGTAGTAACTTTCAATTCTTTTAAGCCTTTCTTAGTCATACTTTCATGTCCTTAGGATCCCTCTCATTCGGATGTGATATTGGTTCATTCATATACCCCTTCTGAACTCGGGTCGTTATAGAGGCACTACAACAAATACTCCTATTAATAACTTTTCTTTATGGCGTTTATTGAAATGCCTATAAAAAAAGAGAGGGAAAACGAAAAAGCAAAAAAAATGGGCGGAAAGCTCAATTTCCTTTAGTGTGCGTGCTAAAATTTTAGATCTGAACCCACCTTTCCGCAATAGTTGACGCCTATGCATCTTCATCTGTTGAGCACCGCTGTCGTATAGTTTTGTTCACAAACCTGTGCAATTTCCCCGCCGGCTTGCTGTGCACTTTGTCCAGCCCACTTGTTCGTATGTCAAAACCATGGTTCTTCTTTTCAGCAACATGGTGATTTGTTTTGTGGCTTATTTCTAGTTTAGATCTCGATTTTAACATGGGGTTGTTTCAATATTTTGGCTCAAAAAATCCTTCCGCATTTCTTCTTTTCGTATGCCTCTTCATTCCCTAATCTCCAATTTCTCTGTATTCCTCTTCTCTTTTGTGAAACTCGGATTTCAGTTTTCCTACTTAAGCAGGTAATTAAAGGAATTAACTAAGTGAAAGTTAAATCTTATGATGAAGGGAAGGAAGTTTTCTAAGTGTTGAATAGATTTTCCTTGAGTAGTTTGGAGATAAGCCTTTACTAATGAAATTTGGCTAAGTATAAAGTCAAAAGGAAGCATGCGTTTGGTTTTAACACATGAGATGAGGCTAAATGTAGTATGAAGCCGAAGGCAACAATGCGTGGGCTTGTGAGGTCGAACACATGATTGACTGAGGCATTGGCAAAAGACATTGCCCAAGTTGCTCATACGTTGAGTTCATGTGAGCGAGATTGGAAAGAGCGAGATGTTGAGTTCAAGGCGCTAGGTGGGCGATTGTATAGCAGTAAGTGGTGCTACACGATGAGGTAGGCGACCGTGTAGTAAATGAGTGGTGCTATACAATAAGGTAGGCGATCGTGTAGCAAATGCGCGGAGCTCAGCGATGTGCTAGATAATCATGAAGATGCACGCGGTGTAAAATGATGTGAAGTGACGCGCTAGACGATCGGACTATACGATAGGCGTTAAGAATTACATAATCAGTGTAAGCGCTAGACGATAAGTGTGAAAGCTGGGCGATAGCGCTAAACGATAGCACTACATGATAACATTAACCTTTGAGTGGGTGCTAGACGATGAACTTAGATGCTAGACGATGCACGGGCACTAAGTGATAGTCTACACAATGGAGCTACACGATAAGCGTTAGCGCTACACAATAGGCAGAATGCTAAGCGATGGGTGTTGCGTGATAGATGCAGGTGCTGGGCGATGACGCTAATTGATGAGCGGGCGTTAGACGATAAGGCGTCAGTGCTATACGATGGAGCTAAATGATGGACGCAACAGCTAAGCGATAGGCTATGCGCGAGATCGTTTACTGATGCGTTGTGAATATGATGAAATAATAGTATATATTATGATGGTGGTGTATGCGTTGTACATGCATGTTTTCCTAGCAAAATCCAAGTATAAATTCTATTAGGTTGCTTGGTAAGCCCAGGGTCGAACACAGAGACTATCAGTACAAGAATTTTGGGCTTTAATGTCGGTTGAAAAAAGTGAAATCGGATGTATAATGTCGGTTTTATTTTTTTTTAGAAAGCGAATCCTTAATGTCGGTTTTAAACCGACAATGTAAGAGTACCTTTAATGTCGGTTTAAAACCAATATTAAAGACCCGCTTAATTTTTCCCTCTTCACTCTCCCCCTATTTTCTATTCCCTCTCCCCCCTCCCCCACTCTTTTTTTTCATTTTTCCTTCTTTACTCTCCCCCTATTTTCTTTTCCTTTTATTCTCACACTTCCATCTTCAGACCCTCTTCTTTCTCACTTCTCTCTTCCAAACCCTTGCCAATGGGTAGCGTAACCTGCGCCGTCGTGCAACCCGTGCAGGTCTGTCATGGTGTAGATCTGGATTCCGTGCAGGTCTGTCATGGTGTAGATCTGGATTCCGTGCAGGTCTATTCGTTGTGCAACCCGCGTCGCCACACCCAATCACGCAGATCTGAAGTCGCTCAGATCCGTGTGCTATCGTTCGTCGTTCGATCTGAAGTTTGTTGTTCATCATTCGTCCAGATCAGTATGTTTTTCTTCTCTTTCCTCTCTTAAGCTCACAACAATTTTTGTTCTTATGTTACGCCTCTCAACTATTTGTGTAAATGTCTCAATGAAAGCCAGTTGCGGTTTCACTTCAATATGTTTCTCTGCTCCTAGATTTGGGCCTTTTTATATGTCTATGGCCTGTGAAATTGGATTTGATTAATGGTTTTGTTGTATATGATACATTTATTGAAGTATTGGCAAGAGGCGTTGCCAAGAGTTGCTCCTACGTTGGGTATGCGTGAGCAAGAGCAGTGAAAGAAAAATATTGAGCGCAAGGTGCTGGGTAGACGATCGTGTAGCAAATGGGTAGCGCTACACAATGAGGTAGGCGATCGTGTAGACGGATGCTAGACGATCGTGTAGCAATGCGGGGAACTAAACGATGAGGTAGGCGATCGTATAGCAGATGCACTGTAACGACCCAGATTTGTACGCATACAGGAAATCAAATGTCAAATAATAAGCAGGACGAAATTTTATTTAAAGGGGTGGAAATTTAGAAGGAAAAAAAAATAAATTTGAAATTGGAAATTTATTCATTATCCAAAAGACTCTTCACTCCTCTATCGTGCAGAAATCAAGGGGTAGACTTTGCACTCCTCTATCGTGGACGACTATGTGTACCAGATAATGAAGAAATCAAGAAAGAACTATTGAAGGAAGCTCATGAGTCATGCTTTTCAATACATCCTGGGAGTACCAAAATGTATCGAGACTTGAAAGCACATTACTGGTGGGGTAACATGAAAAAGGATATAGCCGACTATGTAAGTAAATGTTTGGTTTGTCAACAGGTGAAAGCTCTACGGCAACGACCACAAGGACTCCTCCAGCCTCTAAATGTTCTAGAATGGAAATGGGAACATATTTCTATGGACTTCATCTTAGGACTCTCGAGAACTGTTAAAGGCCACAACATGATTTGGGTGATTGTAGATCGACTCACCAAATCGGCCCACTTCCTACCATGCAAAACTACTCACACTACGGAAGCACTAGCTCAAATGTACTTAAAAGAGGTCATCCGGTTACATGGAATCCCAGTATCAATTGTTTCAGATCGAGACCCTCGTTTCGTCTCCAAGTTCTGGAAAAGTTTACAGAAAGAAATGGGCACACAGCTAAATTTCAGTACAGCCTTCCACCCACAAACTGATGGCCAAACAGAACGAGTTAATCAAATCCTAGAAGACATGTTGAGGGCATGTACTTTGGATTTTATTGGAGCATGGGATTCGCAGATACATCTTATAGAATTTGCTTATAATAATAGTTATCAGGCGATGATTGGTATGGCTCCCTTCGAAGCCTTATACAGAAAGAAATGAAGATCCTCTGCACACTGGGATGAAATTGGGGAGCGAACACTACTAGGACCTGAATTGGTGCAGCAAACATCAGAGTCAATTAAGCTAATTCGGGAAAGAATGCGAACAACTCAAAGCAGACAAAAAAATTATGTTGATAACCGTCGAAAAGAGCTAGAATTCAAAGTAGAAGATCACGTATTTCTAAAGGTAGCACCAATGAAGGGCATTATGCGTTTCAGACGAAAAGGCAAGCTTAGCCCTCGCTTCATTGGACCCTTTGAAATATTAGAACGTATTGGCCAAGTAGCTTACCGATTGGCATTACCACCCATACTTTCTACAATACATAATGTCTTTCATGTATCGATGCTTCGAAAATACGTGTTTGACCCATCACACATAGTAAATTATGAACCTCTACAAATAAGTGAAAACTTGGAATATGAGGAGACTCCAGTTTGCATCCTGACAACTGTCGGCGGCGAGAGTCTGACATCCGAGCGAGAGGTCAGACCAATCCAATCCCCAGAAAAGTGTTGGCTTCCAGCTCCATCTCGGACGGCATCCTGCTCTCCAGGATGAGCATCTTGTATTTCATAAAAATTGGGGGCAATCGGCTCCTATTGAGAACAGAAATCCTGGTTGGTGCACGGATTCCCACGGGGGGCAGCAGTGGGGAATCTTGGACAATGGGCGAACAGCTGCGCCAGTCGCGGTTGACCCATCATCAATAATCAAGTTTTCAGTCAACTGGTGGAAGCATTGAATAGATCGGCAGATAAGAATATTTATCCATCGAAGCTTTGCAGGCCTCGTGCTCCAAACTGATTGCGTCTCGACGGGAAAGCGAGGAAGAAATAGATGTAGAAATAGAAACCACTTCCGAACTGCGGTGAAACGTAACAAAATCTTACTGTCGCGTAGTCACAGTACGCTGACCCATCTCGTACAGAGAGACGAAGTCGCTTTGTAATCGGGAAATAAGTTTAGTGAAGGTTCTCTGGAGAAATCAGCTAGTGAAAGAAGCTACATGGGAACGAGAAGAAGAGATGAAAGACAAATACCCTTATCTTTTTAAGAACCAAGAAACTTTCAAGGACGAAAGTTCTTAAGGGGTGAAGAATGTAACGGCCCAGATTTGTACGCATACAGGAAATTAAATGTCAAATAATAAGCAGGACGAAATTTTATTTAAAGGGGTGGAAATTTAGAAGGAAAAAAAAATAAATTTGAAATTGGAAATTTATTCATTATCCAAAAGATAATGAATAAGGGAGCGAGCGGGAGCGAGAAAGTGGGAGAGAGCGATAGCCACACCAGCGAGAAAACTGGAGAAAACGAGATTCTGGGAAGAGAGCTGCACGATCGAAGAAAGAATTGGAGAGCGAGAAACCCAGCGAGCGATGCTAGCGAGATTGAGGTTGGCGAGAGTAGAGAGAGCGAGATCCCTGGATAGAGCGAGATTGAAGGAAAATCGAGAGAGCGAGAATTGTAGCGAGGAAGTTGGAGAGAGCGAGAGTAAAGAGAGCTATTCTTAGCGAGACAGTAGGAAAGAGCGGGAGCGGGAGCGAGCGAGAGAGCGAGAGCGGGAACGAGAGCGAGAAAGCTAGAGAGAGCGAGACGGAAGAGAAAATTTGAGAGCGAGAGTGGAGAGAGCGGGATTTCCAGCAAGAAAGCTGGACAGAGTAAATTCCTAGCGAGAAAACGGGAGAGAGCGAGATTTTAAGAGCAGAGTGAGCGAGATTTGGACAGAAGCGCGAATTATGCGTTGAATTTGGCCACGATCTTATAGATTATACATGAAAAAACCCTAAAATTGAATACAAACAAAGAATGATGACGTAAGGGCAAACGTTAGCCAAGATTAGGTGTCTTATTGAGAGGAAACCATAAACCATAAGTAATTTTAAGGAAGCCACCTGTACGATGATTTGTCACACTGAGAAGAGCTGAAAACTATTATAAATAGGACCCTTTGCCGAAGATTTAATCCATTCTCAAACAAATCTTAGTAACAAAGAATCATGTGAAAAAGTAAGTGTGAGTGAGGAAGTTCTGTGAGATTAAAAGAGAAAAGCTCGGGTAAAGTGCTGCCCAAATTTCTTCTTTTGATTTAAAAAGGGAAAACTCTGCTGATAAAATCATAAAAAATAATAAGGAATAATTAGATCACAGTCAAGGTAAGTAGTTTATCTCACCCTCTCCTTAAATGTTCTATGGTAGTGTACCTTTATTATGTTGCATGGTTATGTTAATTGTTATATTGCATTACATGTTTAGAACACGTTTCTCTACAAGGGACCCCATGCATTATGTTTGTTCACGATTATGTTAAAATCAAGTTTTAATTAGGTGTAAGTTATGCTTCCAGTCTAATCTTATGGTTATGCTAATGGTTGATGTTGGATGCGACTCTGACCCTACTGACTGCATGACCCGCTAATCATCAGGATGCGACTCTGACCCTACTGACTGCATGACCCGCTAATCATCAGATGGGTTAGTTTCCGCTTAGGTCCTCATCTTCTTATCAGGGCGGAGAGATTTATGTTGGAAGCATAACGTTTATGCTAATGGTTGATGTTGGATGCGACTTTGGCCCTACTGACTGCATGACCCGCTAATCATTAGATGGGTTAGTTTTTGCTTAGGTCCTCATCTTCCTATCAGGGCGGAGAGATTTATGTTGGAAGCATAACCGACCACCACATGTTATTATACGTTTTCGGTCCCAATCATATGTTTTCATGACATGTTGCTTGTGATTGTGCATTTGGTCACTACCCTACGTGAGAACTACTTACTGGGTATATTATATACTCATCCTATATTTTTACAGACTTTGTAGGTAAGGACACAGCGTAGATGACAGAGTTGGACGTCGCTAAAATGGCCAACCATCAAACTCACTATTATAGGCACATGCATTTTGTACCACCACGCTAATGTTTTATGGATTCTGGTGTTTTGATAAATAAATTTTTATATAGTTTTTCTACCTAATTAATAAAATTTAGATATTTCTTTGAAATTTCAACCAAAACTCATATCATGATAGAAAAGTCTAAGTATGCATGTCGTAGCGGTCGGATCATAAGGTGTAAGGATCCGGGCGTTATATGCGCGGAGCTAAGTGATGCACTAGATAATCGTGTAAATATGCACGGGCACTAGACAATCGTATAACATATGTGCGGACGCTGGACGATCGTGTAGGTGGGCGCTGAACGATCGTATAGCAGATGCGCGGGCGCTAAGCGATAGATTACATGATGGCGCTATGCGACGAGCATGAGCACTAGACGATAGCCGTGCTGCGCTAGACGATGAGTAGACGCACTGATCCGTGTGCTGCCGTTCGTCGTTTAATCTGAAGTCCAGATTTGAAGATCTGAAGTTCGTCGTTCGTCGTTCGTTCAAATTAGTATGCTCTTCTTCTCTTTCCTCTCTTAAACTCACAAAACTTTTTGTTCTTATGGCCTCTCAACTGTTTGTGTAAAAGTCTCAATGAAAGCTAGCTGCGGTTTCACTTCAATATGTCTCTCTACTCCTAGATTTGGGCCTACTTTTTATGTGTCTATGGCCTTTGAAATTTGATTTAATTATTGGTTTTATTGTATATAATACATTTATTGAAGTATTGGCAAGAGGCATTGCAAACAGACTCCTGCGTTGGGTATGCGTGAGCAAGAGCAGTGAAAACGAAATGTTAAGCGCAAGGCGCTAGGTAGACGATCATGTAGCAAATAGGTAGCGCTACACGATGAGGTAGGCGATCGTGTAGATGGGCGCTGGACGATCGTGTAGCAATGTAGGGAGCTAAACGATGAGGTAGACGATCGTATATCAGATGCACGTAGCTAAGCGATATGCTAGACGAACGTAGATATATGCGCGGGCGCTAGACGATCGTGTAGTGGGCGTTGGACGATTGTATAGCAGATGCGCGGGTGCTGGACGATCGTATAACAGATGCGCGGGTGCTAAGCAATAGACTACACGATGACGCTACGCGATGGGCATGAGCGCTAGACGAGCTGCACTAGACGATGAGCAGACATGCTACACGATTGGCGGAATGCTAAGTGATAGGCGATGCCGTTAAGCGATAGGAAAATGCGTTAGATGATAAGGCGTTAGTGCTAAACGATAGGCGCGGCAGCTAAACAATAGCCTATGCGCGAGATCGTTTACTAAATGATTGAGCTACACGATGGGCCACTGAAGCTAAGTGATAGATACAAGAACTAAACGATTGATTGGCTTGAGAACATGTGCATTATGCTAATTAAATACACTAAAAGAATGTTTGACTCACAGTTTTAATAAGTTTCAGTTGATGAATCACAGTTTTAAAAAGAAGATTATCTCATTTATTCAACTATTGAGTTTTCTTGTTTTGCAGGTGCAACAAAGGAGTAAAGAATTGGTATCGCAACCTCTTTATGCTTTTTCTTGGGGAACTCTAGTAAAGAATTTTGCCTTGAATGTAACATTTATACACATTTCTAATAAACACGGTTAGTTGAATATGAATTCAAATCACATTTTCACTTTCAATCCTTTGCCTTAAACCTTTTTTGTTTGTGATCCTTTAAACAACAGTGGTCAGACAAAGATGCCTATAACCAAATACTGCTGAAGCTGAAAGGGTCTGTTTAAGAAGAATTATGAAGGGATCCATACTTACCAAGTTGGGAAGGACAGTAAACTCATAATATTTGTACAATCATAATGTTTGTATTACTTGTAATTTGTGTTTTCAAGGGCTGAATATTATTGTACGACCTTTTAAATTATAATTTTATAGCAGAATTTGTGGATTAAATGTAATAGATTTGCAATCCATACATAAATAATATGTCATAGCCACAACATTCGATGATGACGTGTCATGCTATACTTTTGACCAAAAAAATGGATTCGATAACGGAATTTAAAAAAACGGATAATAATTGATCAAACGGATAGATTTTGAGCTTTAATGTCGGTTGATAATTTCATTAAAGGCTTTAATGTTGGTTGCAACTGACATTAAAAACAGTGTTATTAAAGCCCTTTAATGTCGGTTTAAAACCGACATTAAAGACAACCGACATTAAAGCCCTTTAATGGCGGTTTAAAATCGACATTAAAGTCCGAAATTCTTCTAGTGTATGGAGACAGTATGCGACGGTGAATTCTGATTCCTTTGTATTGACAAATAAAACAATGAGTCGGTTGGTATGTTTGTTTAAAATATAAATCCTATGTGGTGAAATTAAGAAAAGAGTTAATAACAACGAAAGTTACAATGAGTATGTAGGGAACAGGTTGAAAAAGGATTTAGCTAACACTTCCTAAGATTGCGTTCAAGTTATGCGATCAGGCTACATATATGCAATAGCAGGTCATCTCTCAATGCAAATGCTATAGCTCCTAGTTTTAGGATGCATGTGATGTATACGATGATGTCTATAGGACTTATGTCTAAGCCTCTATTCTTGTCTATGCGATGATGAATGATACACACATACACAAGGCGACCACATACTACCATAACCTATTTCTAGGATGCATGCGATGCATGTTAGCAAACAGAACTTATCTCTAAGTTTTTATCTCTTGCTTATGCAGTTCTAATATGATTTTCTCAAGCCTATATTCTAACCTAGCTTTTTCAAGTCTAGGTTCTTTCTTTAGACTCTCTCTTGAGTAGCTCTAAAGGGGTGATGGACGCATACATAAGTCAAGATGATCGCATAAAATGAAGATTTTAGGTCATGCTAGCTAAGTGCTTCTCAACCCATTCAAAAGTTTAGTTACTCATGCGTAATGTAAAGAGAGTGAATAGTTGTAGAGATGCAATTTCCATTTTATAAATGAAATCGGAATATGGAATGACAATGGAAAGTAAGGATAGGGAGCTCGGTAGCAATGTCTTGCTTCTCAAGGCTTTTACACTGTATCTTTCTCTACTCTACCCAAAAGAATATTCTTGCTTTCGCAAGAGCCTGTTCTCTCTCTATTCTCAACGCTTCCCAGCACTCTCTCGAGCTCACCGGGAATGATCTTCCAACATCGTCTCTCTTCCTTCGCCTCCGCCTTCTAACTATATAGAAATTACAGACTACGACAATCTATGTATATGTGGGAAAGAACTCTAAAATTCTAAAACTGCTAAACTAGAGCGAAACTGAACGGAACTCCTTCAACGAAGGTGGCTTTCAATATTTATAGAGCTTTAAGATGAAGGGCTTTTCTCTCAAATGATTGCACTGATGGGATGTCATTAAATCTCTATCTGATGCGCCGATCACCAAAAAATTGAGTGTACTTGCTACAGTGTGTCGTTAACGACTTGTCAACTAAATTTGCATTCGACCGTCATTAGCTTTCTATCCCATCATGATTTATTAAGCTTTCACCTTGATGCGCAGTCTCTATGCGGCCACCTTCTTGAGCAGATCTTCGTGAATGCAAACGATCGTATAGTTTTGTGGTCGCAATCTTCTAATGCGCTCGAACTCTGAATTCCTTGGATCGCAATTTTGCCTTGCGCCAATGCATTTTCTTGCACAAAATACATAAATTAGCTGCTTTAATGCTTCCAGGGCACAAAATACGATTTTACATATTTTTACCGTCGCAATCCTACATTGTTTTACATCTTGCGTTGTAATAACATGCATTTCTGCCCGTTATCACACCCCCAAATTTAAAACAATGCTTGTCCTCAAGCATAAACTAAAGATTTCCTCTAGAGAGTAAGCCGCCTTTTTCTTTCTTATATTTCTCGAGGTGTCTTATTCAAATCTTATGAACCAAAATCTCCTTAATTCCTATCCTGGTCTTTTCTTAAAATATTTCTAAAATTTAGGAACCACAAGTTTAACCTTCAAAAAGACTTTACATACTTCCAGGCATCGCATGATTTATTTCAAAAAAAACATTTTTTTTTCAACTAGGATATTTTCAAATGATTTTTTTATCCTTACGTAGTTTAGATATTTTTTCTATGACCTTGCGCTGATCCGAGTTCCTAGCCTTCACTTTGGCTTGCCCCCACGGGTATCATGCGGACATCCAACTACGAGCAAGGTGCTCTTCCTCAGACTAAACTCAAGCCCATTTGGCAGCGGAGTTGCGATCATTTTATTTATGCATTGATCACGATTCCTACCTTCGTTTTGGCTTGCCCTCATGGGTGTCATGCGAACATCCAACTACGAGTAGGATTCGATCACAACATTATGACTTTTTTTTTAAAAATAAATACCGCACCTCTAAATTTAAACGTAGCAACGTTCTCATTGCTGAAAGATTGAAAGAATTCATGTGATGCTTTTAGGAGGTTTCATAAAAGTCAGTTTCAAAGGAAGCTGGTGGACTACTATCTTCTAGAAATATTTCATGAATTTACTGTCCTAAAATTAAATTGATTTTAGTACATGCGATGAGAAATAACGACATGCGTTTCATCATTGAAATCATAATTGGCATAGAAAAACAATGCGGTGACTTACTAAAGTAATCCATATTTAATGATTTCGCTGACTAAAGAGGATGCGATGATCAAATTATCAAAGTTAAAAATGAGACGCGAGAGTGCAAAATTTGGAATAAACAAAGTCAAGGATAGATACAACCCCCAAATTTGCTCAGTTGCCCGCATCATTTGTGATCACATCATTCTTTATAGCGAGCCAATTTCTTCGATTGTAGTGGCTGACCAAACTAGTCACGTCTTTTGGTTATCGTGTAGCTCCTCCACAATCGTTCATCATGATCGTTGCAAAAAACATTGAGAGGATAAAAAATATAAACGACAGAGTTAACAAAAAAATTCTCTCTCTCTCTCTGTTTTTTTTTTTTTTTGGAATGCCTAGAGTAAAAAAGATATAGAAATGATAATGGATTTGTAAAAAGTTAGATTCGAGTTAATGAACTGAAGATTTCAAGGATACTTAAAAAATATTGCATCCCTGACAGATTTGAGTCACATAACAACGTATGGACTACTTATTCCTTTCAATCTAGGCTCTTTACGTCCAAGGCGACTTTCTTTTCTTTTCTCGATCTTCTGAAATCTTGATTGCCTCAATCCAGAGCTTTTTCCCATTAACGTTCATCACAATTTCTCCCTTATGTACATCAATTTGAACGCGACTGGCCGATAAGAATGGTCGTCCCAATATGATGGGTGCATCTTCGTCCGCTTTATGGTCCAGAATGATGAACTCTACCGGTAAAATGAATTTGTCAATTGAGACCGCGACATCCTTTAACTCTCCCTCGGGGTGTACTCGGGATCTGTCTGCAAGCAGGAGAGTCTCTGTCGTAGGCATTAGTTTTCCCATATTCAATCGTTTGAAAATTAATAGTGGCATTAAGTTTATACTTGCCCCAAGATCGCATAGTGCTTGATCAATGTAGACCCCTCCAATTGAGCAGGGTATCGTGAAGCTTTCTGGGTCGCACATTTTTGGTGGGATCATAGTAATTGACCTTTGCGTTACTGTCACTGTAGCGATCTATTCTTCATCATTCGGTTTCTTTTTCAATCTTTGCGGGAATGGTGGTAGTTGTACTTCTTCTGTCTCGTATTCTAGAGACTTGTAGGTGGACGCAACTTCTGGGTTCATCTTCTCGGGCTTTTCTGTATCATATGTTAACGGGTTCTTGGCTTTCACCGCATTCGGGTTGGTAATGATGGGCTCTTCCCCTTCTTTTGTTGTCGTTTTTTCGCTTAGCAAGAAGACTGCTAGGCATTGTTCCTTTCCTATATCCCCAGAGTTGCGAGAGAGCTCTGTTGAGCTTGGCAACGCTCTTGCGGTCTACTTTTGAGCTCGCCCACAATCTGTACTATTTGAATTTTGAGATTGCGGTTTGAAGTCGCCTGATTCTGGAGTATTTTTTCATTTTTCTCAATATATTGCTTCAGTAAACTCTCTAGAGATGAAGATTGCGACGCCTGCAAACTACTGGCTTAATTTTGCATTTGACTGTTCCATCGTGGGAAAAATCTTGGCAGCCCTTCCTTTTACACCATAGGTTGATAGCTTTGTTGTTGATTTTCCATAGGGTTGTACGTATTAGAGAAAGGGTTATTCTTTTATGAAGCATACTGATTGCGGATTCCTTGGGATTTCTTCAATCGGATGTGCTTCTCTAAAGGTGACACAACTTGTGGTCGTTTGAGCGATTGTGTTGACCTTCCCTTTATGTGTTCCCATGCTATTAATTGCGATGCCTTGTATTAGATTCATCATCGCATTCATTTGGTTTTGTAGGGATGCGATGACCCCATTGTTTGTGTGGCTATCTTTAATTCTCAATCGTTGATCGCTTTCTCTCCAGTCTTCAAGATTCTTTGAAATGAGATCAAGTATATTTTCACCTCGTCATATATCTTGTCGAGCAGACCACCAGCTGCTGCCGCATTGGCAACTTTCTACGATGCAAGGTTCAAACCATGGTAAAAAATTTCCTATAGACAATCTGGTAAGCCATTGTGTGGACAATCTCACATCAGTCTTTTAAACCTCGCTCAAGCATCACTGAGCGATTGGTCGATATCTTGTTCAAAGTTATTGATCAGATTCCTCCGTCTTGCATTCTCTGTCAGGGGGAAGTACTTCTTCATGAACTTTTCAACTAGCTGTTCCCACGATGTGATCTCCCCTGGTTCGAGAGAGTAAGCCCATTTTCCTCCTTGGTCACACAATGAAAACGGGAACAATGTTAGTTGAACCTCCTTAGCGAAGATGTTTGGGAATACATCGCAGATTTCAATAAAACTCCCGAGGTGAGCGTGCGGATCCTCGCCACGTCTACCGCCAAACTGTCCGGTAGTTTGAATCATCTGCAATATCACTGGCTTCATCTCAAACCTTGATCCATCCAGTCCCGGATGGGCCTATTGCGGTCGTTCGTCAAGAGAATTGGATTCGTCATGATATTATTTGCATTGGGTGCTCTGTCTTCTGGTTGCTCCGCCATGATGGGATTTCTCTCTTTTTTTCATTGGCAGTTGTTTCTTCTTCTTCTTCGGAAAGTTATTTCAATCTCTGGGTCGTAGTTAGGCTCCGGAACTTGTCCTTTGCTCATATGACGCCCGCTTCTTCCCTTACCAAAGGAGAGGCAGTGCACAAAGATGTAAAGTCTACAAAGAAAATAAAAAAATTACCGTTAACACAATATGTACTGCCGTAGTCCCCGGCAATGGCGCCAAAAACTTGATGCGTTGTGAATATGATGAAATAATAGTGTATATTGCGATGGTGGTGTATGCGTTGTACATGCAAGTTTTCCTAGCAAAATCCAAGTATAAATTCTACTAGGTTTCCTGGTAAGCCTAGGGTCGAACACAGGGACTATGGAGACAGTATGCGACGGTGATTCTTGATTCCTTTACAGTGACAAATAAAACAATGAGTTTGTTGGTATGTTTATTTAAAATATAAATCCTATGCGGCCGAATTGAGAAAAGAGTTAATAACAATGAAATTTACAATGAGTATGCAGGGAACGGGTTGAGAAGGGATTTAGCTAACACTTCCTAAGATTGCGTTCAAGTTATGCGATCAGGCTACACACATACAACTACAGGTCATCTCTCAATGCAAATGCTATAGCTCTTAGTTTTAGGACGCATGCGATGTATAAGATGATGTCTATAGGATTTACGTCTAAGCCTCTATTCTTGTCTATGCGATGATGAATGACACACATATACACAAAGTGACCGCATACTACCATAATCTATTTCTAGGGTGTATGTGATGCATGTTAGCAAACAGAACTTATCTCTAAGTTTCTATCTCTTGCTTATGCGGTTCTAATCTGGCTTTCTCAAGCTTAGATTCTAACCTAGCCTGTAACGAGTTTATGTTTTGCAGATTATATTTACTTGAAGGCTGTCATTTGTGACTGTTTGCTATCGTTAAATCCTGTCCGTTGAAAGGTAGCCGCTTCCAACAATTTTAAGAGGATCCAACAATAATAAGTGAAGGTATGCCTCTGAGCGAGCAATTCTAAATTGTTGTTATTATTGACAAGTTGCCCCCTTTGTGGAAGGGTTTTAAGAACATCTTAAGGCTCCAAAGGGTACCCATGTTTTAGAGGGGGTGAGGAAATAGGCAAATGCGAATATGGTGGACATCCCACATACATGCGTCGTCGTCTAATCGAGCATGGCAAAAAGAAACATTATTGTTATTATTATTTATTTAATTCTTCATTCAACAACTCCACGTGTCGCGAGTAGAGGATGTTGGTCAATTCTCCATATTCTCTCTTGTCCCTTTTCTTTCTTCCGTTCTTGTTTTTCGAGCAAGTCAGTTTAAAGGGTTTGAGTTTTTAATTGGTCACGGTGTTACTCCAATCGAGACCATATCATCTATTTTGGGCTGTTTTATTCTGGAGATAACGTGACAATTCTGTAGAACTGCTTGCACACTTTAGTAGAGCTGCGAAACGTCTTAAAGAGAGCGATATTCGCGACTCAGCCTGTAACAAGTTTATGTTTTGCAGGCTATATTTGCTTGACGGCTGTCGTTTATGACTGTTTGCTACCATCAAATCCTATCCGTTGAAGGGTAGCTAGTTCCAACAATTTTAAGATGATCCATCTGCCGCTGCTGTGACAACCCTTTCAAATTAGAACGAAATTATGACCTTCGACCTTAACCGTCTGTTTCGATTCTAATTATTATTTTATATTACTTTAATTTGTTTATAATTTTGAAACATTGTTGCTATTTTTTCAAATGAAAATTAAAATTTTTTTTATTTCTCTTGTCAGCCCTTTGTTAAATCTATATTTGTTTTGACTTTAATATTTTATGATCATTGTTCCGCCTATTTTTTTCCGGTCTAACTTGTTTACTTATTTATGTTAATTTTAAATTTGAGGATAGTTTTGAAAAAAACAAAAAAATAAACAAATAAAGTTTTGAGTAATATTCTTTTTTAATTAAAGTAAAGAGAGAAATAAAATGTTTTTTTGGGGGGGGGGGGGGGGGGGGGGTGGGTGGGGAGCATAATACTTGAGTGGTGATATCTTTTATTTATGGAACATCCATATTAAAAAATCTCATTTACATTCACTCATGATGTCATCTAAATTTTTATTTTGTAAAGCAGGTTTATTTTATTAAAAAAAATTGAATTTATGGTCATTTACATTGGAAATATTTGTGGCATGGAACTTATTGAGTAATGTTCTTAAATGTCATTTTTATAAGAGGAATTTCAAAAAATATAAAAATAATGGAAACTATTTATATAAAATAGAAAAATTTAATCTTCTATGATAGAGGCTGATAAAAATCATCATTGTCTATCAACGTAGAAATTGATAGAAGTCTATCATTGATATTATATGATAGACGTTGATAGAAATCTATTAGTGTCTATTTTTTTTATTTCTATAAATAATTTGATATTTTTTTATCTATAAAATTTTTCCTTTTTGTGAAGTGTTTGTTCATGCATTTTCTCCTTTTTTTCATTTTCTTCTGGGTTGATAAATATCTCATTTTTGCATTAAAAATGTACTATACGAATTCAGTAGTCATTCAAATATGATTTGTTAAATTTTTATTATCTCTGTAAATATATTTGTTAATTAGTTTATTGTTTTAAATGCATTATAAAATTGTATATTTTGCCAATGGAATTTTACACATTAAATTGACGTTAAATGTTTGGTGGTAATATTTCAATGACTTTAAGTTAATTTTCAAATCCTTAAATTAATTCATTTTGTGTTTTGTTAAAAACGTTTTAAATTTGATGAGATGCTACTTTCTTTCAATATGTTTTCCACATTTGTGATTCCTTGGTGAAGGAACTCTTATTCAAGAGTACGTACGAGCAAAAGCGAATCATTCCAATTCATTGTGTCAGAATTACCATACATACATTCAAACATACTAATATACCTTCATAATGCTAAAGAGATCAAGAGATCATATTAGTTGATGTGATGGCAACTTTATACCATTAATATGATGGAAACAATATATAGATGGCATATGAATGCAAAGTTTGTATCAATAAACGATACTATATTATTTATTGTGTCCCACCGAATTTGCAATTTTTTTTTATTATGATCTTACAAAAACATATGTTTAAATTTATTATTTCTTAAATTTTAATATGTATATTTATAAATTATTTTGACTTTGAATTTTGAATATTAATATTTCAATATGTAAACTTATATATTAATTTAATTTTGAATTGATGTTTTTTATGTGTAATATTTCTATATTTTATTAATTTTGAACATTTAATTATAATTTTTAGTAGACTTGAAATTAGTAAGAATTTTGTAATAAATTTTATTTATTAAATATGTATTTGCTCCCTTTTAATATTTATGTCACATTTATACAGAAGAGTATAATTTAGTTGAACATCAATTGATATCATTTAAGGTGAACTAGTCGAATATTATGTGCATTGCACGTGTTTTATAGGAAGAAAACAAATACTTGAATATGTATCAAATTAAGTCTTTTAAAAGTTTGTGATAATTGTCTTTTAAAATTTTTTATTTTTATTTGAACGATTTGATTATCTCTTAATTTCAAATTTTAATTTAAATAAAAAAACTATTTTCAAAATTTCATGATAACCCTCTTTTATTTTTTGAAAAGGGGTATCTTTTACTTTGATTTAGACCAAAAAAAAAAAAAACAAAAAAAAAAGATATCCTCTTAATTTTGAAATTTAATTTAGATAAAAATATTTTATCCATTTTTTTTAATCATCTCTTGGTTGAAAAAATATTTATTCATTATTTATTTTCCTAATTTCATGATAATCCTCTCTGAATTAAAGAAAAACCAAAATTTTTGTCTTCTAATTTCAAACTTTATTTTAAACTAAAATATTTTTTTTAATATTATTTATTTTCGGTTAGACATGTACTAATTTTTAGAAAAATTTTAATAAGTAAATACAAAAATAATTTGAATAAGTAATAAATAATTCAAATGATTTTTAATTGCATTTTGTGCATTTAGGCACCGTAGTTAATTGGATTAGGTTGAGTATCTATTTCTGGAGATACTATCGAATATGACCCGCTTTATGATTGTTATAAATGTTGTAAAGTGTCATAAACGATGTGTTCAGTTCGTTCATGTAGAGACATGGGAGTGGGAGTGTTCTACATGATGAGATCGTGTAAGTCAGACCACGAAATAATCACGGTTATATATTAACATCGTTTACTGTTAACATTGATTAATTTCACTTTTTGATGACTTAGATAACTTGAACTGAATCCTAAGTTGTCTATGGACTCTTGCTTATTCGTGATTATCCATTGATCTGCATAGGTGAGAGAAGCCTAGCGTCGCTAATCAATATGTCTCCCATTTTAGGGACAATACCGAGTAGATGGTTGGGGACATAGAATTTACAAGATGGAATTCACTACTACCCATTTTAGGGATAGTAGAAATGTTATTCCCTTAAGGGTTGATCCCGAGTCTTGAACAAGGGACCCCATCCTCTCCTTGGCCTGAAAGGGAATGGATTTAGTGATTGTGATCCTAAATCAATTGTTCGTTAGAGGGACAGTGGCACTTAAGGAGAAAAGATGTAACTCAAGGGTATTTCGGTATTTGACCTAGCTGAGGTTATGAACAACCTGTGAAGGATCAACTTCTTGATGACGATTATATCAAACGAACACATAATATATCTACAGTGAGAGGAGTGCAACTACAGGCTATAGTGGACAGTTCTGTTAATTAATGAATGTTGATTAACTAGATTAAAGAGTTTGACCGGTTAGTCTCAGATCATTGGAGCCCGTGATCTGTATGTCTATCTGGTCTTCTTGCTAGCTCAATACGGACAAAATTGAAGAACTAGGCGAAGTAAGAATTTGAAATGTCAAAATTCAGGTTTTAAGGAAAATTGTATTTATATGAGATATAATTTATAATTATATAATTAATTTATTAATTAATTATTTTTTAGAGTATACTTGACCATTAGCATGAAAGTATTTTTTAAACTTGATTAATGTGATTAATTAAAGCTAGGTGTCTTATATAATTTAATATATGATATTAATTTTTTTTTTATTTTCATTTAATTGAAATTATTTTGATTAAATAATTTCCAAATTTTTAAAATTATTTTTCATTTTTTTATTATTAAAAAATTAGTGAGTGGAAAAATCCTTGGATTTTCCCACTGAATAAATGGACTTTAGAGTGACATTTTCAAAACTTGACACCTAGAGATTACATGCTAATGGAGTTTAAGGTGGAAGACATTCGAAATGAAATTTAGATGTATTTTCTCTGCAAAAGGCTTTGTTTTTGAAATTTTGAAAAACTAATGCTTCATTGACAATTAACTTAAATTCTTCCACCAAATTATCTTTTCTTTCCTATTTAATATAGTGAACTTCCCTTATTTTCATTAACATAACGGTCCCACAACCGTGTTCTTCAACCTGAGAATAGCGAGATTTACCATTGGTGGTGTCGATCAAGCTCGGGAGAGGAAGATTGTGGTGGAATCTTCAAAGGTTGTATTATCTAACCCTTTTGCATGCTTATTCTTCTTTTTAATACAATTAGAATGTTGTCAATTTCATCGCTTCCACTGTGCACGCGTTCTTTATGTTCCATCAAATGGTATCAGTGCATGCTTATAACGTTCTATTGCATTTTTGTGGGTGTTATTCATGCAATGAATGTTTGGTTCACTAAAGTGGATACATTATGGTTTTGACATTAGTTTTCAAAAGGATTCGAGTAGTTTTTGGCTGGTTCAAATTGGTTCAAAGTGTTTGAAGCCGGTTCGAGGGAGCTGCTAACTGTTTTATGTAATAGTTTAGTTGTTTGTTTGCTTTTAATGGCAAAACCAGTCCATTTTAGTATTGTTTATTTATTATGCATGTTATATATAATATTTTTTGATTATGTGTGCATAAAGTATGCCATATAGTTTTCTAAAAAATCCCACCGTAGGATAAACATGTGTCATGCATTTGTTATATGATATAAGTGTTATAATGTATATAATATGCATGCTAGGTTTTAATATAAGTGTTATATTAAAGCACGTTTGTTTAAGGAAGCATGTTATATACGAATTTTCTAGGGTTATAAATGTATAATTTATTTTATAATTTTTATAATATAACCTAGACTTTTAAAATTTGTAACAAAGATAAGATGCATGCTCACCTAGGGTTAACCAGTACAATTTAATCGCCTTTTTAAGAGTTAGAATAGGTCGATTACTTGTAAAACAAGAGTTGTTTACTTACCCAAGGATATCTTGTCTAAGGTTGGGGGTACTTAAGTTGATAGTTTACGAAACATCTCCTACCTTGAGATCAAATGGGCGTCTAAGTCAATAACCCTTGTTTTATGAGCATGCATGAGTGGTGTATGGTAATAAAATTGGTTTATCACCTAGACATCATAGGTTAATCCCAATATAAGAATTATACTAGGAAAAATCACCTAGACTTAGGTTGTTAAATGTTATCCAGTTAATAACCAAGTAAATACCCAATCTTTTATAAAATAGAACATTTTAGTGGGAGACGAATAGTATATGAGATATATTATTTCTAGCTCTCACGTCCCTAAGAGTTCACACCATGAGATCCATGTTCGGTTTCGAGTTGCTAGTAGTGGCAACCTTCTTTCGAAAAGTGTTTGCATGGGTCAATAGCAAGGTGAATAGGGAAAGTAGTTCATAGTAAGTGGGTGAAGGATGTGTGGCAACACGTCCTACAATCTCTTCCATTAAGCGATTCCGTGAGATTCCTATGTTGCGCGTGCTGGTTGGCTTTATGTGACCATTTGCTAGTCGTTTAATGATGACTAGCACTTTGGAGGGTTGTAACATACGATTCGAAACACCGTGAGCTCCAAAAATGGATAGGGTTGCTTAGGTCCATTTTCAAATAATTGTTTCTCCTTAAAGGGCTTGTTTCATTCTGATCTCTGCAATTCGAAAGTGGCGGGTACACACCTACAACACTTACTAAGTGTTAGTAAAGTTCTTGACCAAATAAACGGTAGCTAAGTACTATAAGGATAAGAGTTATTCTGGTATTAGTATTTAGTGAAGAATGTCTTGATTCAATGAAAGAGTAGTCAACTACCCTTCGGTGGGGGCTATTTTGACTTACTGAAGTATCGTAGTAAAATAATAATGAGAATGGGTACATTATTTTTGCTAAATAAATTGGATTAAAAAGAGTTGAAAGTAATTCTCTAATAAATTTGTTTACTTTTTCAGTAATGTCATCATTCATTATACAACTGCCAACTTCTAAAAAACTTAACAGTAATAATTACAGAACTTGGAAATCGAATATCAACATGATACTAGTAATAGATGATCCTCGATTCGCTTTAATGGAGGAGTGTCCTCCATCCCTAATCCCAATGCAAACCGAATAGTTCGGGATGTGTATGACAGATGGGTCAAAACTAGTTTCTAGAGGCAGCTTGAAGAAGATGAGATTACTCTCCGGGTTGGATCAGAGGAGTGTATCTCAGCAAAAGTAGTGGGAGCTGTTAAGTTAACTTTTGGAAATAGATATCTGCATTTAGAAAATGTTCTTTATGCACCTTATTGTAAAATAAATTTGATATCTATTTCCTGTTTGTTGGAAGATTTGTACAAAGTAAATTTTTTTCTTAATGAAGCGTTCATTAAAAAAAGATGTATACAAATCTGTTAGAAAGTAACTTTTATAAGTTAAAACCACCTAAAGTTGAAGCTGCATATAACATAGAAATGTTTAAAATAGTTGAAACTCAAAGAAAAAGGCAACACATTTCTCAGAGTACCTATCTTTGGCACTTGAAACTTGGCCATATTAATCTCGATAGGATTGAGAGACTGGCTAAAAGTGATCTTCTATACAAGTTAGAAGATGTCTCTTTACCGCCTTGTGAGTCATGTCTCGAAGGAAAAATGACAAAAAGATCTTTTTCTAGAAAAGGTCTTGAGCAAAAAAAACCTTACAGCTCGTGCATTTGGACCTCTATGGAAAAACGAGTGTTAAAGCACGTGGTGGTTATGAATATTTCATTAGCTTTATAGATAATTATTCAAGGTACGATTGCATTTACCTAATTCATTTTAAGTCTGAAGCTCTTGAAAAGTTCAAAGAATTTAAGACCAAGGTTGATCCCTGTTAAACCCGGATCTCAATTTTCCTACTTAAGCAGGTAATTAAGGGAATTAACTAAGTATAAGTTAAATCCTATGTTAAAGATAAGGAAAATTTCTAAGTGTTGAAGAGGTTTTCTTTGAGTAGCTTAAAGTTAAGCCTTAACTAGTGAAAATTTGGCTAAGTATGAAGTCAAAAAGAAACCATGCGTGTGGTGTTAGAAAACATTAAAGGCATGAGATGAGGCTGAGTTAGTAGAACGGAGAAACAGAACCTTGTTGGATATGGTTCGGTTCATGATATGTTATGCTCGGTTGCCTAACTCGTTCTGGGAATATGTAGTAGAGACTGCAACTTACATTTTGAATAACGTCCCCTCTAAGAGTGTTTCAAGAAAACCTTATGAGTTATGGACAGAATGTAAAGCTAGTTTATGTCATTTTCGAATTTGGGGTTGCCCAGCACACGTGTTGGTGCAAAATTCAAAAGAAATTAGAACATCGTTCAAAATTATACCTGTTTGTAGGTTACCTTAAAGGAACGAGAGGTGGTCAGTTTTATGATCATCAGGATGATAAGGTAATTGTATCGACAAATGCCACATTCCTAGAGGAAGACCACATTCGAGATAATAAACCCCACAGTAAACTAGTTTTGGAAGAGATTTCAAATAATGCTACAGATGAATCAACAACAGTTGTTGATCAACCTTGCTCATCAACAGGAGTTGTAGATAGATCAAGGATGTCTAGTCCATCATCCTACTCAAGAGTTGAGAGATCCTAGACGTAATGGGAGGGTTGTGAGACATCCTGACCGCTATATGGGTTTAACTGAAAGCGAAGTCAACAAACCTGATGATGGCTTAGAGGATCCATTAACATATAAACAGGTAATGGATGATGTTGATCGAAAGCAGTGGAGCAAAGCCATAGACTTGAAATAGACTCTATGTACTTTAATTCTTTCTGGGAACTTGTTGATAAACCAGATGAGGTAAGACCTATCAATTGTAAGTGGATCTACAAGTGTAAAAGAGACCATATGGGGAAGGTATAGACCTATAAAGCCCGGTTAGTAACAAAGGGTTCGATCTAGGTTGAGAGGGTGGACTGGGTGGACTATGAAGAAACCTTCTCCCCTGTTGCTATGATCAAATCAATCAGGATACTCTTGTCCATTGCCACTTTTTATATTATAAAATTTGGCAAATGGATGTCAAGACTGCCTTTCTAAATGGAGATCTTGAAGAGAGTATTTATATGGTCCAACAAGAAGGGTTCGTTGAACAGGGTCAGGAGTAAAAGGTTTGCTAACTGAAGAGATCTATTGATGGATTGAAATAGGCATCCAAATTCTGGAATATAAGATTTGATACTGCGGTCAAATCTTATGGCTTTGAATAGAACGTTGATGAACCGTGTGTATATAAAAAGATCATTAACTCCACTGTAGCATTTCTAGTTTTGTATATAGATGATATCTTACTTATTGGAAATAATGTAGGGTACCTAGCTGACATTAAAAATTTGCTAGCAACCCAATTTCAGATGAAAGATTTGAGAGAAGAGCAATATGTTCTTGGGATTCAAATAGTTTGAAACCGAAAGAACAGAGCTAGCCATGTATCAAACATCTTATATAGACAAGTTGTTGTCTGAGTTTAATATACAGGATTACAAAAGAGGTCTTTTACCTTTTAGGAATGGAATACACTTGTCAAAGAAGCAATGTCCTAAGACACCTCGAAAGTCTGATGTATGCAATGCTATGTACTCGTCCAAACATATGCTTTGCAGTAGGGATTGTCAGTAGGTAGTCCAATCCTGGTTATGAACATTGGACTGTTGTTAAGAATATCCTCAAGTATCTCAGGAGAACGAGGAACTACGTGCTTGTATATGGAAATAAGGATTTGATCCTTACAGGATATACTGACTCCGATTTTCAGACCAATATAGACTCTAGGAGTTCTACTTTGGGATCAGTGTTCACTCTAAATGGAGGAGCAGTAGTATGAAGAAGTACTAACCAGAGCTGCATTGCAAACTCTACAATAGAAGCAGAATATGTTGCTGCTTGTGAAACAGCCAAGAAGGCAGTATGGCTTAGGAAGTTCCTAAATGACCTGGAAGTTGTTCCAGAAATGCGACTGCCAATAACTATGTATTGCGATAATAGTAGGGTAGTAGCGAACTCTAAAGAACCTAGAAGCCATAAGCGCAGAAAACATATTGAGTGCAAATATCATCTCATCAAAGAGATCGTGCTAAAAAGAGACGTTATTGTGAGACAAATAGTGTCTGAGGACAATATTGCTGATCATCCGTTTACTAAGGCCCTCCCAGCTAAGATTTTCGTGGGTCACCTAAGGAGTTTAGGACTACGGGTAGAATAAATAGGGCAAGTGGGAGAAATTGTGGGTATGGGATGCCCTAGTTTATTGTATTTAGTTTTCTCTCACAACACTCAACTTTGTTGTAACCCACTAGGAGTTCTAATTCAAGTAGAAGTTTGTTGTGTTGTATATCCTAACATCTGTACGTCCATTGGGTCTCCTTCCTAGCTCAATACGGACGAAATTGAAGAACCAGGTGAAATAAGAATTTCAAATGTTGAAATTCGGATTTTAGGGAAAATTTTATTTTATATGAGATATCATTTGAAATTATATAATTAATTTATTAATTAGTTATTTTTTAGAGTACACTTGATCATTCGCATGAAAGTATTTTTTAAACTTGATTAATGTGATTAATCAAAGTTATGTGTCTAAAAAAATTTAATATATGATATTAAATTTGTTTATTTCTATTTAATTGAAACTGTTTTCATTAAATAATTTTCAAATTTTGAAAATTGTTTTTCATTTTTTTATTATTAAAAAATTAGTTAGTGGAAAAATCAAATTGTTGGATTGTTCCACTAATTAAGTGGACTTTGGAGTGGCATTTCCCAAGCTTGACACCTATAGATTACATGCTAATGGAGTTT
Source organism: Benincasa hispida (assembly GCF_027475165.1). Classification (NCBI taxonomy): domain Eukaryota; kingdom Viridiplantae; phylum Streptophyta; class Magnoliopsida; order Cucurbitales; family Cucurbitaceae; genus Benincasa; species Benincasa hispida. Next base: position 57,127,438 of record NC_143480.1, on the reverse strand, counting down.
GAGGTGGAAGACATGCAAAATGAGATTTTTCATTTGTTTTCTCTACAAAAGCCTTTCTTTTTTAAATTTTAAAAAACTAATGCTTTCTAGAAAATTAACTTTAATTCTTCCACCAAATTCTCTTTACTCTTCTACTTAATATAGTGAAATTCCCTTATTTTCACTAACATAACGGTCCCAAAATCGTGTTCTTCAATCAGAGAATAGCGGGATTTACCATTCGTGGTGTCGATCGAGCTCGGGAGAGGAAGATTGCGGTGGAGTCTTTAAAGGTTGTATTCTCTAACCCTTTGCATGCTTATTCTTCTTTTTAATGCAATTACAATGTTATCGATTTCATCGCTTTCGTTGTGCATGCATTCTTTATGTTCCATCATGCACCACATCGCATAAAATCAACATCAACATCAATACCAACTCAAGTTCAACTCTACGAAAAAAGTTTCTCTTGAAGCCTCGTGTGAACACTAATCCTCCAAGAAGATCATCAAGCCCAAAGGTTGATCATCCAAAAAGATAAAAAAACCCAAAAGCTGATCATCCAAGAAGATTAACAAGCCCAAAGGCCGATCGTCCAACAAGATCATCAAGCCCAAAGGCCAACCATCCAAGAAGATCAACAAGCCCAAAGGTCGATTGTCCAAGAAGTTCATCAAGCGCAAAGACGATCATCCAAGAAGATCATCAAGCCCAAAGGCTGATCATCCAAGAAGATCAACAAGCCCAAAGGCCGATCATCCAAAAAGATCAATAGGCCCAAAGGTCGATCATCCAAGAAAATCAACAAGCCCAAAGACCGATCATTTAAGAAGATCAACTAGCTTAAAGACTATAGTTTATTTTGAAAGCATCAAAATATTATGTATTAGAGATGATACTCACTTTCCACAAAATTAATACAAATACAAAGTTCAAATTCCACGGATTAAGTTTCTCTGGAAACCTCGTGCGAACAACTGCAACATCTCTTCTTTTTACTTGAAACTCCAATTTATGGCTAATGGCAAAATTATGATAGTTGGAGAAAACACTCCCCTGGTGAAAAAAAATTGCCAAAATTTACAGATAAATGATAAACCATGACAATTTTAAAATATATTCAAAAGGCACATTTATGTGCTATTCTAAACCATCATCGAATGCAAATATAATAGAATTGTTTTAGGCTTCATTTTAGATCACATTTAAGAGTGATATAATTGATTACGAAAAAAAGTTAGTCGCTTTATGGGTTCGATAAAGTTGATTATGAATGAATACGTTAAAAATCACTTTTAAAACTGTAACGACCGGATCCTTACACATTATGATCCGACCGCTACGACATGCATACTTAGACTTTTCTATCATGAGATGAGTTCTGGTGAAAATTTCAAAGAACATATCTCAATTTTATTAATTAGATAGAAAAACTATATAAAAAGTTTATTTATCAAAACACCAAGACTATAAAACATTAGCGTGGTGGTAGAAAATGCATATGCCTATAATAGTGAGTTTGATGGTTGGTCATTTGAGCGACGTCCAATTCTGCCATCTACGCTGTGTCCTTACCTACAAAATCTGTAAAAATATAGGATGAGTATATAATATACCCAGTAAGTAGTTCTTACGTAGGGTAGTGACCAAATGCACAATTACAAGCAACATGTCATGAAAACATATGGTTGGGACCGAAAACGTATATTAACATGTGGTGCTCGGTTATGCTTCCAACATAAATCTCTCCGCCCTGATAGGAAGTGAGGACCTAAACGAAACTAACCCATTTGATGATTAGCGGGTCATGTAGTCACTAGGGCCAGAGTCGCATCCAACATTAACCATTAGCATAAACGTAATATTGGACTAGAGGGGTGCAACCATACATACCCTGCTAATCCCTAGCATAAACTTAACGTAAGATTAGGCTTGGAGGGGTGCGACCATACATGCCCTGCCAGCCCTGGAAGCATAAATTTCTCCGCCCTAATAGGAAGATGAGGACTTAAGCGGAAACTAACACATCTGATGATTAGTGGGTCATGCAGTCAGTAGGGCCAGAGTCGCATCCAACATCAACCATTAACATAAACGTAAGATTAGACTGGAAGCATAACTTACACCTAATTAAAACTTGATTTTAACGTAATTGTGAACAAACATAATGCATGGGGTCCCTTGTAGAGAAACGTGTTCTAAACATGTAATGCAATATAACAATTAACATAACCATGCAACATAATAAAGGTACACTACCATAGAACATTTAAAGAGAGGGTGAGATAAACTACTTACCTTGACTGTGATCTAGTTATTCCTTATTATTCTTTATGATTTGATCAGTAGAGCATTCCCTTATTACACTAGAAGGAAATTTGGGCAGAAATTTGGGCAGCACCTTACCCGAGCTTTTCTCTTTTAGCCTCACAGAACTTCCTCACTCACACTTACTCTTTCACACGATTCTTTGTTACTGTGATTTGTTTGAGAATGGGTTAAATCTTCGGCAAAGGGTCCTATTTATAGTAGTTTTTAGCTCTTCTCTGTGTGACAAATCATCCTACAAGTGGCTTCTTTAAAATTACTTAGGGTTTAAGGATTCCTTTCAATAAGACACCTAATCTTGGCTAACGTTTGCCCTTACGTCATCATTCTTTGTTTGTATTCAATTTTAGGCTTTTTCTATGTATAATCTATAAGATCGTGGTCAAATTCAATGCATAATCCACGCTTCTGTCCAAATCTCGTTCTCTTTGTTCTCAGAATCTCGCTCTTTCCAGCTTTCTCACTGGTTTGGCTCTCGCGACTCTCGCTCTCGCTCTCGCTGTCGTTGGTCGCGCTCTCGCTCTCGCTGGTCCCACTCCTACTCTCGCTCTCGCTGGTCCCGCTCCCACTCTCTCTCCCGCTCTCGCGTTTGCTCTCGCTTCCGCGCTCGCTCCCGCTCCCATTCTCTCCCATTGTCTCGCTGAGAATCTCGCTCTCTTTACTCTCGCTCTCTTCAATTTTCTCTCCAATCTCGCTCTCTCCACTCTTGCTCTCTTCAATTTTCTCTCCAATCTTGCTAGTTTTCACGCGTGGTTGCCTTCACTACTTGTGGATTCCACTTCTTCTTTTTAACTCTTTCAAATTTTAAGAGTATATGGGCAATTAATTCACCTCCAATTCTTCCAATGACCAGTGCCCAAACAAAAAGTTATCTACTGCCCGTTGTCTCCTGAATTAGCTAGCATTCAACTTCTAATTAATCCTCCCTGATTCTGCTCCCTTATTCATTATTTTTTGGATAATGAATACATTTTCTATTTTTCTCCTTCTAAATTTCCACCCCATTAAATAAAATTTCGCTCTACTTAATATTTGACATTTACTTTCCTGTATGCGTATAAATCTAGGTTGTTACAAAAACACACGTTGATTCTACACTTAATAAATTCAATCACACAAGCACTCAACAATTGGTTAACATATTTGATTTTTTTAAAAAAATAATGAAAAACTGAAAAGAAAACATCATTTAGAAACTTCAAAAATAAAATGTCAATTTTGAGTTGTTAGTTTTATTGTAAAACTTTTTACTAAAAAGATTTCTAACAAATTCCGTGTTTTTATTGTTTCTCTAAAACTACAAATGTTATTTTTAGCTTTTACGCGAAAATGTTACCTTCATTTCAATTGAAAAACAAATGCTATATAAAGAGGAAGCAATAGATGAAGATGGACAAACATACAACAACAATGATGTTGATTAATCCTTCAAATGTGTTTTTTGGAGCTTGTGCTCTCATACTCTTTGGGATGCATTATATAATCTATCAAGCAGATGCTAGAAATGTTATTGTAGTCGAGGAAGACTACGTAGCTCCGCCTTTCAGCTTGGGAATACTATCAAAAGAGGTACGGATTCCTCCATCTAAATCGAGTCAAAGTGCTTCAGACAATCCACCTCCCTCACCACATTTCCTACGCATCATTTTACATAAGGAATCTAGGATCAATTTTGGAATATTACCAAAGGGCATGCATATTCCTCCATCCGGGCCGAGTAAAAAAACTTCAGACTATCCACCACCTCCACCTCATCATGTATCCTAGAACACCTATTCTACCATCTACTGCAAATGGACGGGTGCCTTTATAAGTATGTCATCAGCCCTGATATTTGCCTCAATACCCCTCAATTCAGAGTTCTTGTTACTGATTTTACTACAAGTGTTGTGACAATATATTTAAAGTCACGCTCCTTAAATTTAACCAATATGAAAAATGGGGGTCTACAAGTTTATGAATAAAAATATCTTGTGAAAGGGGTAATTTCAATAATTGTAAATTTTATCTATTTTAATTGTATCTCCTTAATTTCAATAATTGCAATTTTTATCTATTTTAATTGTATCTCCTTTTAATATTTTATAATTCTTAGGCTGTGACGAAATAATTATGATTTCTTCATCTATTAAGAATATAGAGATAAAGATAATAAATCATAAATGAGTGTATTTTAGTATCATATTTTTCAATTGTAATACCTTGGAATTTTTCTTGCTTTCTTAATGACTTGTCATTGAATGATCATATATTAATAAAATAAATTACTAAAATCATTTTTTCTTCAAGATATTTATATCGTAATAACTTCTGCTAATTTTTAAATAACATATATAGTTGATAATAAAAATAAGAAATTCATTTGATTGTTGAAAAAATATAACTCCTGTATATGTTAATAATATAATGATAACATTTCTGATTCACCTTGAGTGTACAACTTTTTCATTATATTATTATTTATTTATTTTAGCAAGTTGGAGGGGATGAATTGAAATTTATGACTTCTTGATTAAGGATTTATGCCAAAATCAATTGAAGCATGTTTAAGTTGACTAATATTGTCCCATGATATTGTTCGTTTATTATATATTGGGTAATATAATGGCAACTTTATACCATTAATGTGATGGAAACAATATATAGATGACATACGAATACAAAGTTTGTATAGTAAACGATACTATAGTATTTATTGTGCGCTCGATTCGAGACCCAGTTCGTTCCCCACCGACCCGTACGTCTCCTTCCATTGACCGACCCATGCGTGTGTTGACCAGCCGGTCCAGATGGTCTGGATAGGTCCAGTTGACCTGGATAAGCCGGTCTGACTGGTTCAACCTAGTTTTTGGTGTTTTTAAGCTGGTTCGAGTGGTTTTTGGCCAGTTTGGATTGGTTCAAAGTGTTTGAAGCCGGTTCGAGGAAGCTTCTTGCTGTTTTATGTAATGATTTAGTTGTTTGTTTTCTTTTAATGCCAAACGCGGTCCACTTTAGTGTTGTTTACTTATTATGCATGTGATGTATAATATTGTTTGATTATGTGTGCATAAAGTATGCCATTTAGTTTTTTAAAAAACCCCACCGCAGGATAAACATGTGGCATGCATTTGTTATATGTTATAAGTGTTATAATGTATATAGTATGCATGCTAGGTTTTAATATAAGTGTTATATTAAAGCATTTTTGTTTAAGGAAGCATGTTATAGAGGAATTTTCTAGGGTTATAAATGTTATAATTTCTTTTATAATTGTTATAAAATAACCTAGACTTTTAAAATCTATAACAAAGATAAGATGCATGTTCACCTAGGGTTAATCAGTGCAATTCAACCGCCTTTTTAATAGTTAGAATAGGTCGATTACTTGTAAAACAAGAGTTGTTTACTTACCCGGGGAGATCTTGTCTAATATTGGGGATACTTAAGTTGATGGTTTACGGAATACCTCCTACCTGGAGATCAAACTGGTGTCTAAGTCAATAACCCTTGGTTTATGAGCATGCATGAGTGGTGTAAGGTAATAAAATTGGTTTATCACCTAGACATCATAGGTTAATCCCGATATAAGAGTTATACTAGGAAAAATCACCTCGACTAAGGTTTTTAAATATTATCTATTAATAACCAAGTAAATACGCAATCTTTCATAAAATAGAACACTTCAATGGGAGATTAATAGTATATGAGATATATTTTTTCTAGCTCTCACGTCCCTAAAAGTTCACAATATGAGATCCATGCTCAGCTTTGGGTTGCTATTAGCAGCAACCTCCCTTCGGAAAGTGTTTGCATGGGTCAATAGCAAGGTGAATAGGGGAAGTAGTTCATAGTAAGTAGGTGAAGGGTGTGTGGCAACATGTCCTACAGTCTCTTCCATTAGGTCACACCGTGAGATTCTTATGTTGCACGTGATGGTTGGCTTTATGCGACACTTTGCTAGTTGTTTAGCGATGGCTATCACTTCGAAGGGTTGTAACATAGGATTTGAAAAACCGTGAGCTCCAAAAAGTGATAGGTTTTCTTAGGTCTATTTTCAAACAATTGTTTCTCCTTCAAGGGCTTGTTTGATTATGATCACTGCAATTCAAAAGTGGCTGGTATACACTTACAACACTTACTAAGTGTTAGTAAAGTTTGACCAAATAAACGGTAGCTATGTACTATAAGGATAAGAGTTATTCTGGTATTAGTATTTAGTGAACAATGTCTTGATTCAGTGAAGGAGTAGTGAACTGCCCTTCGGTGAGGGCTATTCTGACTTACTGAAGTATCGTAGCAAAATAATAATGAGAATGGGTACATAATTTTTGCTAAATAAATTGGATTAAAAAGAGTTAAAAGTAATTCTCTAATAAACTTGTTTACTTTTTCAGCAATGTCATTATCCATTATACAACTTCTAGCTTCTAAAAAACTTAATGACGATAATTACGGAACTTGGAAATTGAATATCAACACAATACTAGTAATAGATGATCCTCGATTCGTTTTAACAGAGGAGTGTCCTCCATCCCCTAATCCCAATGCAAACCGAATAGTTCGGGATGCTTATGACAGATGGGTCAAAGCTAATGAGAAGGCTCAAGTTTATATCTTAGCCAGTATATCTGATGTATTATCTAAGAAACACGAGAAGTTAGCTACTGCAAAAGAGATCATGGACTTTTTGCAAGGCCTTTTTAGACAACAATCCACATCTGTCAACGGACTCCAGATTTACAAATCTTTATTGAAAAATAAAGTTTTAAAGTCAGAAGCAAATGTTGCTTCTACTTTAAAGGGGAAACCCCAAAAAGAATCGTCTTCTGGGAGTAAATCTGGCCCTTCTTTCACCAAGAATAGAGGTATTCAAAAGAAAAAGAAGAAAATTAGGAAGGGGAAGGCTCGAACTGCACAAAGCTGAAAAAGAAAAACTAGGTAAATTAGATTTACTGGTTATTGAAATATGTATAGTAGAGAATGAAGATTCTACCTGGATATTGGATTTAAGGGCCACTAATCATGTTTGTTTTTCTTTTCAGGAAACTAGTTCCTGGAGGCAGCTTGAAGAAGATGAGATTACTCTCCAGGTTGGATCAGGAGAGTGTATCTCAACATAAGTAGTGGGAGCTGTTAAGTTAACTTTTTGAAATAGATATTTGTGTTTAGAAAATGTTCTTTATGTACCTTATTGTAAAAGAAATTTGATATCTATTTCCTATTTGTGGGAAGATTTATACAAAGTAAACTTTTGTCTTAATCAAGCGTTCATTACAAAAAGAGGTATACAAATATGTTCTATAAACTTTGAAAGTAACTTATATAAGTTAAAACCACCTAAAGTTGAAGTTGTATAACACAGAAATGTTTAAAATAGCTTAAACTCAAAGAAAAAGGCAATGCATTTCTTAGAGTACCTATCTTTGACAATTCAGACTTGGCCACATTAATCTTAACAAGATTGAGAGACTGGCTAAAGGTGGTCTTCTATACAATTTAGAAGATGTCTCTTTACCACCATGTGAATCATGTCTCAAAGGAAAAATGACAAAAAGATCTTTTTCTGGAAAAGGTCTTCGAGCCAAAGAAACCTTACAGCTCGTGCGTTCGGACCTCTGTGGACCGATGAGTGTTAAAGCACGGGGAGGTTATGAATATTTCATTAGTTTTATAGATGATTATTCAAGGTACGATTACATTTACCCAATTCATTTTAAGTCTGAAGCTCTTGAAAAGTTCAAGGAATTTAAGACCAAGATTGAGAACCTGTGAAACCAAGATCACAATTTCCCTACTTAAGCAGGTAATTAAGGGAATTAACTAAGTATAAGTTAAATCCTATGTTAAAGAGAAGGAAAATTTCTAAGTATTAAAGAGATTTTCTTTGAGTAGCTTGAAGTTAAGCCTTGACTAGTGAAAAATTGGCTAAGTATGAAGTGAAAAAGAAACAATGTGTGTGGTGTTAGGAAACATTAAATGCATGAGATGAGGCTAAGTTAGTTGAGGTTTAAAGGAGTTAAGCATTGAAAAAAAGGGCAACCATGTGTAGAGAATATGAAGTTGGATGCATGTTGGCTGAAGCGTTGGCAAGAGGCATTGCTAAAAGTTGCTCATGCATTGAAGCTGCATGAGCGAGAGCGAGAGAAGCTTGAGTGCAAGGTGCTAGGCGAACAATCGCATAGCTATGTGGATGGCACTGAGTGATGCACTAGACGATCGTGTAGCTACAGGTGGCGCTAAACAATGTGAAGTGATGCACTAGACGATAAGCGTAGAAGCTAAATGATAGCCCTTGAAGATAGCACTAGATGATAGCGCTAAACGATGAGCAGGTGTTAGATGACAAACTTAGACGCTAGACGATGCATTAGGCAGGCGCTGGGCAATAGACGCAGACATTGGGTGATGGCGTTACACGATAAGCATACACATTAGACGATGGGTATGATAGTTAGACTATAGGCATCAACGCTACACGATGGAGCTAAACGATAGGCACAGGAGTTATTCAATGGGCTATGCGCTAGACGATGAGAGTCATTGAGATCGTTAACAGCGAGAGATACGCGATAGCGAGATCATTAAGAGCGAGAGATCATTATGCGATGGGACGCAAGCATTAGACGATTGGCAACGGCGAGATGGCTGGATGATGAACGACAGCGAGATGGAATAAATATTCAGCCGCAATAGCTCTTCTGAAGATGGATTCCACGTGCCCCATGCTACTCGGGTCAAAGCGTAAGCTAGTGACTGAATATTTGTGAATAATGTGGATACCATTTGAAAATTAGTAGTTTAGATAGAATCGAACTTTTTTGGGTTAGCCATACATTTCACATGTTTCTAGCGATTCACATAGCATCATCAAATGATACAAGTCTTGGATAAGAAGGATTAATTTTACTTCCTCACCTAGCTACTTTAGGTTGAGGGGTAGGTCCTGGTGGGGAAGTTATAGACACCTTTCCTTACTTTGTGTCTGGAGTACTTCACTTAATTTCCTCCACAGTATTGGGTTTTGGCGGTATTTATCATGCACTTCTGGGCCCCAAGACCCTTGAAGAATCTTTTCCATTCTTCGGTTATGTGTGGAAAGATAGAAATAAAATGACCCGAAATTTTAGATTTTATCTTTCTTTTTACCGAGGGTTAATATAATATTTTCTATTACTATTAATCCCCCCCCCTCCATTTTTTTATTTTTATTTGTATAAGTATTTCCCATTTACAATGAAAAATTTATGAAGATTCATGTTAAGCTATAGTGAAAGATTCATTAGAAAATGGAGCTTTGCGATGAAGTGCAAGAGCTGCACAATGGACTAAACGATGGGCCAAGTGTTTAAGTGATGTTGAGGCTTACATTACGCTAGGCTGATGAGCTCACTCGGAAAAATGGCTATACTGAGAAGTGGTTGGGCTTGAGTTAGTAGAACCTGGACGAATAGAGTTTCATGCAAAGAAGTCTTATGCATGGGGAAGACAACTAAAGTAGGTAAATGGCAAAGGAGTAGGTGGTGGCAATAAAGCATGGTGCAAACACTCCAAAGTAGGAGGTGTCTTGCATTGATGCTTAGTAAAGATGAGAAGGATCGGTTCCCTTGGCCTATAAATACCACCACAAGGTTTTTCATCAATTCATAACTCGAAATCCTCTTCAAAGAACATTAAGAAGAGTGTTAGAGGGTAGATTTGCAGGAGACTATGCATTAATCATGAAGGGCATGCGTTGGTAGCAAGACCATGCGTTGATCAAGAAGTTCCAAGAGGAGGAGATGTTGTTAGACAGTAAGGTATAGAAGTAGCATCGACTTGGGACAAGAAGTTCTCCCAGAATACTCGTGAGTTTTGAGTGATTTCAAAGCCACCAGAAAGCTCTGAGAGTCTAGTTTTTAGGGTAGGGCTACCGAAGAAGAAGCTCCAAGGAATCAAGTTGAAGAATGAGGAAAATATAGAAGGGTCGAGGTTTTAGGTAAGCTTGGGCCAGTCTTGATGTTTTGAAGATTCCGTCCAAACACGTAGACTTCTAAGTAAATATTTTAAGACAACCTTTCTTAAATATTTTAAAACATGTTTGTAGAAGGAAGTATCTCGAGATAAGGCTTGTAACTATGAGTAATCTAAGCTTGAAGTTGAACGTGGAATTTAGGGTTCAAAAGGGAGCCGAGAAAACCAAGGAACTTCTAAGAGAAAGGTTCCTATGTTACCAAGGTGAGTGGCACTTTCCTTTAAGTCTTAAGCATATCTATTATAGTAAATTATATATGCTATGAATGAATAATAAGCATGAGAATGAGATTATGTGTTCAGGATAGTCAGGGGGTCAATAGACCTAGTTCTTGAGCCTCGAGTGGAACCTCATAGGATGTTCAGGGGACCGAGAGGTCTAGTTCTTGAGCCTATGGAGGAACCTTGTATGGGATGGTCAGAGGACTGGCAGGCCTAGCTTTTGAGCCCCTAAGCGGGGAGCTATGTGCACATAGGAAACAAATGGAATGCAAGATAGTGAACGTTAATGATTAGTATCAGTTGACTATCTACCGTGAGTGTAGGTAGAGTTTGAGATTAGACTGATTCAAGACTGAGGTTTGAGTATTAACCTCGTATTTGGGATATGTTTGTATTATTTTTGAGTTGAAATATAGTCTAGAAGTTGCTTACCACTCACTTAGCTTATTGAAGCTCATTTTTTTCTTTCATGTTTTTCATCCCAGGTAGCAAATGGTGAGGAGTTCCAGGGTACTGCTAAGATCAAGGTCTACCATAGTCACAATCACACTTCCGAGTTTTACAATTGTTATTGTAAACTTTGTAGTAAGTGTGAGAGTTGTATAAACGTTGTACTGGCTATAATAAAATGAGTTGTTGTTTACATCCTTGGTTTAAAGTTTACTTAGAGTTAAGAGGCTCATATGGGTAGTAGGTATCACAAAAGGGTGGTATCTGTGGTCCTTCACACCTCCCCTCATGGTCAGGAGGTGGGCTTGGGGTGGGGGTGTGACAACTTGTTTTCAGAGCATAAGTTTTTGGGAAAGTTGAAGAGGTAGTTGATACTAGTTTGGTATCAAAGCAAAAGTTTTTTGAAAATAAATGGGTTGAGCTTAGGAAAAAACAGGGGTTTGAGTTTCGTAAAACCAGAGGGAAGTGTTATAGAGAAAAGGTTTAAAGAGAACTCTAAGACTTAGTCAAAGTAAGACTAAGAGGAATAGCGAAAGTGGCATGACCTAGCAGGCAACTGGAGCTGGAACTCACAACGCTACTTGAAGATCTACTGAGGAAGGTAAGTATGAATTTAATTATTCTCATTTAGAGTTTGAGATAAAAAAGTTATTTGTAGATAGTTTGGTCCGACAACTAGCTAAGAGGTGGCTAGAAGCATTATCATTGAACAGACTAAGAAAGTTAATATTAGAGTAGCGCAATGAGAGCGTAGTAATAGTAAGATTATAAGAGTTTGCAATAGAGGTTGTTGTGAGACCTTAAACTAGAGTAAGTCGAGTAAATTTCGAGGATGAAATTTCCTTAAGGGGGAAGTAATTGTGAAACCAGAATCTCAATTTCCCTACTTAAGAAGGTAATTAAGGGAATTAACTAAGTATAAGTTAAATCCTATTTTAAAGAGAAGGAAAATTTCTAAGTGTTGAAGAGAGTTTCTTTGAGTAGCTTGAACTTAAGCCTTAACTAGTGAAAATTTGGCTAAGTGTGAAGTAAAAATAAAACCATTTGTGTGGTGTTAGGAAACATTAAACGCGTGAGATGAGGCTGAGTTAGTAGAGGTTTAAAAGAGTTAAGCATTGAAGCTAAGGGCAACCATGCACAGAGATTGTGAGGTTGAACGCATGTTGGCCGAAGCGTTGGGAAGAGGCATTGCCAAAAGTTGCTCATGCGTTGAAGCTACATGAGCGAGATCAAGAGAAGCTTGAGCGCAAGGTGCTGAGCAGACGATTATATAGCTATGTGGGTGGCACTAAGCGATGTGCTAGACGATCGTGTAGCTACAAGCGACGCTAAAGCATGTGAAGTGATGCATTAGGCGATAAGCGTAGAAGCTAAACGATAGCGCTAGACGATAGCACTAGACGATAGCACTAAAGGATGAGCGGGTGCTAGATAATCTTATATGCTAGACGATGCGTTAGGCGGGCGCTAGGTGATAGACGCAGACGCTGGGCGATGGCGTTACACGATAAGCAGATGCGTTACACGATTGATGTGATGCGTTAGACGATAGGCGTCAACTCTACACGATGAAGCTAAACGATAGGGGTAGGAGCTATGTGATAGGCTATGCGCTAGATGATGAGAGTCTGCGAGATCGTTAACAGTGAAAGATACGTGATAGTGAGATCGTTGAGAGAGAGAGATCAATAAACGAATGAGCTATGCGATGGGACGTAGGCACTAGACGATTGGCAATAGTGAGAGGGCTCGATGATGAGCGACAGCGAAAGGGCTAGATGTTAAGCAACAATGACAATTTCATTAGATGACGGAGTTGTGTGATGAAGTATAAAAGCTGCACGATGGACTAACGAGGGCCAAGTGTTTAGGCGATGTTGAGGCTTGCTTTACACAAGGCTGATGAGCTCACCTAGAAAAATGGCTATACTTAGAGGTGGTTGGGCTTTAGTTAGTAAGAGCTGGACGAATAGAGTTTCATGCAAAGAAGTCTTATGCATGAGGAAGACAACTCAAGTAGGTGAATGGCAAGGGAGTAGGTGGTGGCAAAGCATGGTGCAATCACTTTAAAGTAGGAGGTGTCTTGCATTGAGGCTTAGTAAATATGAGAAGGACCGGTTCCTTTGGCCTAGAAATACCACCACAAGGTGATTCTTCAATTCATAACTCGAAATATTCTACAAAAAATGTTAGGAAGAGTGTTAGAGGTTAGATTTGGAGGAGACTATGCATTGATCATGAAGGGCATGTGTTGGTAGTAAGACCATGTGTTGATCATGAAGTTCCAAGAGGAGGAGATGTTGTTGGACAGTGAGGTCTAGAAGTAGCATCAACTTGGGACGAGGAATTCTCCCAGAATACTCGTGCAATTTGAGTGATTCTAAAACCACTTGAAAGCTCTGAGATTCTAGGTATAACGGTAGGGCTGCCGGAGAAGAAGCTTCCAGAAATCAGGCTGGAAAGTGATGAAACAGCAGAAGGGTCGAGCTATCGGGAAAGCTTGGGCCAGTCTTGATGTTTTGAAGATTTCAGTCAAACCAGAAAAACTTATGAGTTAAGATTTTAACCATGCTTCCTAAGACATTTTAAAACATGTTTGTAGAAAGAAGTATCTCGAGATAAGGCTTGTAACTGTGAGTAATCTAAGCTTGAAATTGAATGTGAAATTTAGGGTTCAAAAAAGAGCCAAGAAAACCTAGGAACTTCTAAGAGAAAGGTTCCTACCTTACCAAGGTGAGTGATACTTTCCTTTAAGTCTTAAGCATATCTATTAGAGTAAATTGTATATGTTATGAATGAGTAATCAGTATGAGAATGAGAATATGTGTTCGGGATGGATAGGCAATAGACCTAGTTCCTGAGCCCCAAGTGGAACCTCATCGGATGGTCAGGGACCGAGTGGTTTAGTTCTTGAGCCTATGGGAGGAACCTTGTATGGGATGGTCAGAGGGCCGGCAGTCCTAAGTTTTGAGCCCATAAGCGGGGAGCTATGTGCATATAGAAAACAAAGGGAATGCAAGAGAGTAAGCATTTATGATTAGTATCAGTTGACTATCTACTGTGAGTGTAGGTAGAGTTTGAGATCAGACTCATTCAAGGCTGAGATTTGAGTATTAACCTCGTATATGTGATATGCTTGTATTTTTTATGAGTTGAAATAGACTCTAGAAGTTACTTATCACTCACTGAGCTTTATGAAACTCATTTTTTTCTTTCATGTTTTTCTTCCCAGGTAGCGAAAAGTGAGAAGTTCCAGGGTGTTGTTAAGGTCAATGTCTGCCACAGCCACAGACACACTTCCGGGTTTTAGAATTGTTATTGTAATCTTTGTAAGACTAAGAGTTGTGTAATCGTTGTACTGCTTGTAATATAATGAGTTATTATTTACATCCTTGGTTTAAAGTTTACTTAGAGTTAAGAGGTTCAGATGAGTAGTAGGTATCACAAAAGGGTTGTATTTGCAGTCCTTCACGCCTCCTCTTGGGCTCAATAGGCGGGCTCCAGGTGGGGTGTGACTAAACCAATTAGGTAAATCTATTAAGACACTTTGATCAGATCGAGGTGGGAGTATTTGAGCTTGAAATTCCAGGACTATATGATTGAACACGGGATTCAGTCACAACTCTCTACACCCGGAACGCCTCAGCAGAACGGTGTATCTTAATGGAGAAACAAAACCTTATTGGACATGGTTCGGTCCATGATAAGTTATGTCCAGTTGCCTAACTCGTTCTGAGGATATGCAGTAGAGGCTGCATCTTACATTTTGAATAACGTTCCCTGTAAGAGTGTTTCAGAAACACTTTATGAGTTATGGACAGAACGTAAAGCTAGTTTACGTCATTTCTGGATCTGTGGTTGCCTGGCACATGTCTTGGTGCAAAATCCTAAGAAATTGGAACATCGTTCAAAATTATGCATGTTTATAGGTTACCCTAAAGGAACGAGAGGTGGTCAGTTTTATGATCCTCAGGATAACAAGGTAATTGTATCACCAAATATCACATTCCTAGAGGAAGACCACATTTGAGATCATAAACCCTACAGTAAACTAGTATTGGAAGAGATTTCAAATAAGTCTACAGACAAATCAACAACATTTGTTGATCACCCTTGCTCATCAACAAGAGTTGTAGATAGATCAAGGACGTCTGGTCCATCACATCCTACTCAAGAGTTAAGAGATCCTCGATGTAATGAGAGAGTTATTACACAGCCTGGCCGTTGTATGGTTTTAACTGAAAGCAAAGTCAACAGACTTGATGATGTCTTAGAGGATCCATTAACATATAAATAGGAAATGGATGATGTTGATCGAGATCAATGGATCAAAGCCATAGACCTTGAAATAGAGTCTATGGACTTTAACTCAGTCTGGAAACTTGTAGATAAACCTGATGAGGTAAGACCTATCGATTGTAAGTGGATCTACAAGCGCAAAAGAGACCATACGGGGAAGGTATAAACCTATAAAGCCTTGTTAGTAACAAAGAGTTGGACCCAAGTTGAGGGGGTGGACTATGAAGAAACCTTCTCACCTATTGCTATGATCAAATCAATCAGGATACTCTTGTTCATTGCCACTTTTTATAATTATGAAATTTGACAAATGGATGTCAAGACTGCCTTTCTAAGTGGAGATCTTGAAGAGAGTATTTATATGGTCCAACCAAAAGGGTTCATTGAATAGGGTCAAGAGCAAAAGGTTTGCAAACTGAAGAGATCTATTTATGCATTGAAACAGACATCCAAATTCTGGAATATAAGATTTGATACTGCGGTCAAATCTTATGGCTTTAAACAGAACGTTGATGAACCGTGTGTATACAAAAAGATCATCAACTCCACTGTAACATTTCTAGTTTTGTATGTAGATGATATTCTATTTATTGGAAACAATGTAGGATACCTAATTGACATTAAAAATTTGCATGCAACCCAATTTTAGATGAAAGATTTGGAAAAAGCGCAATATGTTATTGGGATTCAAATAGTTTGAAACCGAAAGAACAAAACTAGAAAAGCAACCTTGTAAATGGGAGATTGTTAGATATATTTTAATACTGATATTTTTAATTAAAATATGGACTATGTATGTGGATTAATAATTTATCACATTGGATTATTTTATTAGATTGGGCCATATTATGTGATCTAATTAATTAAAGCCCTAGATTCCTAATGTAGTATGGACTTAATAGGTAAAAGCTCATTCCTAGTTAATTAAGGTTTAATGGGAACCCTAATTGAACTAGTATATAAAGAAACCTTAGGCTATGGTCCCCAATATACCAAAACAATAAGCACTCAGTTTTTCTTGAATCCTATCTAGAGAGAGATCCACTAAGGGCATTTGGAGTTTTGGTTGAGGAAGACAATAGCCACTTTAGAACCATCATCAATCTTTCAATGGAATCCGGTACGTATATATTCTTAACAATTTGGCATGAATGATCATAGGGCTAATCTATTAATATAGATTTAAAGTAATTATGCTAACATTTGAAGCATAATTCAAAACCAAATAAATAATAGAGTACGGTAGGTTTTGGATGAAAAATTGTAGTTTGAGTTGGGATTAGAAAATAATTTAGACAAAAATTGAAATTTATGTTCATCAACTATATGTTGCATTTTTTTTACAATACATGAGTAGGAGTTCGAACTTCAAACTTCAAGATTGATAGCACAACCTCAAATTGTGATGTTATATTATTGTAGCATCATTATAACAATTAGATGAAATTTGCATGGTCATTGTACTCTAATAAAAACTTAATTAGGTGATCTAATATTTTTATCCTCTAACTCTTGCATAAATTTATCCTTGTGAAATTGATCTTGATTCACTAATAACCTATAAACGACATACAATAAGTTTTTTAACAACACAACAATAAGTTTTTTAACAACACATATTAAGCTCGGTCAGAAGACCGATGACACGATCGCATTAGAAGTGAAAAACAAAATATGATATTAACGAAAAGGGATTGATCATGAGTATATAAGCACTATTGATATTAGACATTTTGGATGATATCAAAAGTAAAGTAATGATGGTTTATATCCAAACTGGACAATATCATATCGCTGTGGAAATAGACAGGGTTTCGTTCCCTAAATTATTAGATAATGACAATGAACACATTTTAAATAGATTATTGAGCATTTTTATACTAAAACTCTACTAAATCATCCTAAAACTTTGAATTTGATGAATCAATGTTAGATATCATTTTGTAATTACTTTTATTTTTTTAAAATTTCTATTCTCACATGGATATTAACTAATTATAATAATTTCCATCAATTTTCATAAAAGTTTTTGAAATTTCCATCGATATCGATATATTCATAAAATTTGAGACATAAATATTTTCATCGAATTTGATACTTCCAACGACACTATCATATTTTGAAATTTCATGAACATTAAGGAAACAAATTTGGAATCTTTATAAAAAGAAACGGAATAAATAATAGTGATGAATGGAATGCCACGTGGCTATGTTATATTGGTTGCTAAGCTTGGAATCCTCTAAAAGACAAAACAGAGAGAGAGAAAATGTCATTAATGTTCTTAGAAGTTCACATCGAAAGAAGCTGCTTAGTGAATGTGTTAGCGCCTATATAAACATATCAGACTTGTGAAATTAGTAAGTATAAATTTTGATTATTAAATATAGATTTGCTCCATTTTGAATATTTTATTAAGTAGTCAGAATACGATATTTTATAGGAAGAAAACAAATACTATTCAAATTAAGTCTTTTAAAAGTTTGTGATAATTGTTTTTCTTTTTTTTTTATTTGAATGATTTGATTATCTCTTATTTTTAAATTTTAGTTTAAATCCAAAAAAAGATAGCTTAGATGTTAGACGATGCATTAGATGGGTGCTGGACAATAGATGCAGATGCTGGGTGATGGCGTTACACAATAAACATACACGTTAGACGAAGGGTGTGATGCATTAGACGATAGGTGTCAGCGCTAATGATGGAGCTAAACAATAGACACAGGAGCTATGTGATAGGCTACGCGCTAGACGATGAGAGTCAGCGAGATCTTTAAGAGCGAGAGATACGCGATAGCAGGATCGTTAAGAGAGAGAGATCACTATGCGATGGGACACAGGCACTAGACGATTGGCAATGGCGAGAGAGCTGGATGATGAACGACAGCGAGAGAGCTAGATGTTAAGCTACAGTGAGAGATTCATTAGATGATGGAGTTGTGCGATGAAGTGCAAGAGCTACATGATGGACTAAACAATAGGCCAAGTGTTTAGGCAATGCTAAGGTTTGCATTATGCAAGGCTGATGAGCTTACCCAGAAAAATGGCTATACCGAGAGGTGGTTGGGCTTGAGTTAGTAGGAGCTGGACGAATAGAGTTTCATGCAAAGAAGACTTATGCATGAGGAAGACAACTAAAGTAGGTAAATGGCAAGGGAGTAGGCGGTAGCAAAGCATGGTGCAAACACTCCAAATTAGGAGGTGTCTTGCATTGAGGCTTAGTAAAGTTGAGAAGGATCGGTTCCTTTGGCCTATGAATACCACTACAAGGTGTTTCTACAATTCATAACTCAAAATCCTCTTTAAAGAACGTTAGGAAAAGTGTTAGAGGGTAGATTTGGAGGAGACTATACATTGTTCATGAAGGGCATGCATTGGTAGCAAGACCATGCGTTGATCAAGAAGTTCCAAGAGGACGAGATGCTGCCAGACAGTGAGGTATGAAAGTAGCATCAACTTGGGACGAGAAGTTCTTCTAGAATACTCATGAGTTTTGAGTGATTCCAAAGCCACCTGAAAGCTCTAAGAGTCTAGTTTTTAGTGTAAGGCTGCTAGAGAAGAAGCTCCAAGGAATGGCTGCTGGAGAAGAAACTCCAAGGAATCAGACTAGAGAGTATGGAAAAAACAATAGGGTCGAGCTTTCGGGTAAGCTTCGGCCAGTCTTGATGTTTTGAGGATTTTGACCAAACCATACAGAATTCTGAGCTAATATTTTAATGTAATCTTTCTGAGACATTTAAAACATGTTTGAAGAAGGAAGTATCTCGAGATAAGGCTTGTAAATATAAGTAACCTAAACTTGAATTTGAATGTGGAATTTAGGGTTCAAAAGGGAGCCAAGAAAACCAAGGAACTTCTAAGAGAAAGGTTCCTACCTTACCAAGGTGAGTGGTACTTTCCTTTAAGTATTAAGTATATCTATTAAAGTAAATTGTATATGTTATGAATGAGTAATTAGCATAAGAATGAGATTATGTGTTCGGGATGATCATGGGGTCAATAGATCTAGTTTCTGAGCCCCAAGTGGAACCTCACGGGATGGTCAGGGATCGAGAGGTCTAGTTTTTGAGCCTGTGGGAGGAACCTTGTATGGGATGGTCAGAGGACTGGCAGGCCTAGCTTTTGAGCCCCTAAGCGGGGAGCTATGTGCACATAGGAAACAAATGGAATGCAAGATAGTGAACGTTAATGATTAATATCAGTTGACTATCTACCGTGAGTGTAGCTAAAGTTTGAGATCAGACTCATTCAAGGCTGAGGTTTGAGTATTAACCTCGTATTTGGGATATGCTTGCATTATTTATGAGTTGAAATAGATTCTAGAAGTTGCTTACCTGTCACTGTGCTTTGTGAAGCTCATTCTTTTCTTTCATGTCTTTCTTCCCAGGTAGCGAAAAGTGAGGAATTCTAGAGTACAGCTAAGGTCAACGTCTGCCACAGCCACAGTCACACATTCGAGTTTTAGAATTGTTATTGTAAAATTTGTAGTAAGCCTGAGAGTTGTATAAACATTGTACTAGTTGTAAGAAAATGAGTTGTTGTTTACATCCTTAGTTTAAAATTTACTTAGAGTTAAGAGGTTCAGATGGGTAGTAGGTATCAAAAAAGGTTTGTATTTGTGGTCCTTCACTCCTCCCCTTGGGCTCAGGATGCGGGTTCGGGGTGGGGTGTGACAAAACCAATTAGGTAAATCTATTAAGACACTTGGATCAGATCGAAGGGATTATTTGGACTTGAAATTCCAGGACTATATGATAGAACACGGGATTCAGTCACAACTCTCTACACTAGGAACGCCTTAGCAGAACGATGTATCTGAACGGAGAAATAGAACCTTGTTGGACATGGTTTTGTCCATGATGATTTATGTTTGGTTTCTTAACTCGTTCTGCGGATATGTAGTAGAAACTGCAGCTTACATTTTGAATAACATTCTCTCTAAGAGTGTTTCGAAACACCTTATGAGTTATGGACAGAACGTAAAGCTAGTTTACGTCATTTCTAGATCTGGGGTTGCTCGACACACGTGTTGGTGCAAAATCCTAAGAAATTGGAACATCGTTCAAAATTATGCCTGTTTGTAGGTTACCCTAAAGGAACGAAAGATGGTCAGTTTTATGATCCTCAGGATGATAAGGTAATTGTATCGACAAATGCAACATTCCTAGAGGAAGACCACATACGAGATCATAAACCCCGAAGTAAACTAATATTGGAAGAGATTTCAAATAATGCTACAGACGAATTAACAAAAGTTGTTGATCAGTCTTGCTCCTCAACGAGAGTTGTAGATAGATCAAGTACGTCTGGTCCATCACATCCTACTCAAGAGTTGAGAGAGCCTCGACGTAGTGGGAGGGTTGTGAGACAACTTGACCGCTATATGGGTTTAATTGAAAGCGAAGTCAACATACCTGATTATGGCTTAGAAAATCCATTAACATATAAACAGGAAATGGATGATGTTGATCGAAATCAGTGGATCAAAGAGAGAGAGAAAATGTCATTAATGTTCTTAGAAGTTCACATCGAAAGAAGCTGCCTAGTGAATGTGTTAGCGCCTATGTAAACATATGAGACTTGTGAAATTAGTAAGTAGAAATTTTGTTTATTAAATATAGATTTGCTCCATTTTGAATATTTTATTAAGTAGTCAGAATACGATATTTTATAGGAAGAAAACAAATACTATTCAAATTAAGTCTTTTAAAAGTTTGTGATAATTGTTTTTCTTTTTTTTTTATTTGAATGATTTGATTATCTCTTATTTTTAAATTTTAGTTTAAATCCAAAAATAAATATTTACAAAATTTCATGATAAACCTCTTTTATTTTTTGAAAAAAGATATCTTTCACTTTGATTTAGAACAAAAAAAAAAAAAAAAAATCCTCTTCATTTTAAACATTAATTTTAATAAAAATATTTTATCCATTATTATTTTTATAATTATGATAATCATCTCTTAGTTTAAAAAATATTTATTCATTCTTTTTTTTCCTCCTAATTTCATGATAATCCTCTATAAATTAAAGAAAAAACACAACTATTGTCTTTTGTTTTTAATATTATTTATTTTCTGTTAGACATGTATTAATTTTTAAATAGAACAATTTTAATATGTAAATAAAAAAATAATTTGAATAAGTAATAAATAATTCAAATGATTTTTAACTGCATTTTGTACATTTAGGCACTATAGGTAGCATCTTAATGTTTTCCTATCGGGTCCTCAAATGGCAAAAATGATGTTGATTAATCCTTCAAATGTGTTTTTCGGAGCTTGCGCTCTCATACTCTTTGGGATGCATTGTACAATCTATCAAGCAAATGCTAGAAATATTATTATAGTCGATCAAGACTACGTAGCTCCACCTTTCAGCTTGGGAATACTATCAAAAGAGGTATAAATTCCTCTGTTTGGATCGAGTCAAAGTACTTCAGACAACCCACCTCCCTCACCACATTTTCCACCCATCATTTTACATAAGGAATCTAGGATTAACTTTGGAATATTACCAAAAGGCATGCATATTCCTCCATCTAGACCTAGTAAAAAAACTTCAGACCATCCACCACCCCCATCTCATCATGTATCCTAGAACACCTATTCTACCATCTACTGCAAATGGACGGGTGCCTTCATAATTACGTCATCAGCTCTTATATTTGTTGCAATACCCTTCATTTAAGAGTTCTTGTTACTGCTTTTACTACAAAAGTTGTGACGATATATTTTAAGTCACCATCCTTAAATGTTACTAATATGAAAAATAGGGGTCTACAAGTTTATGAATAAAAATATCTTATGAAAGGGGTAATTTCAATAATTGTAATTTTTATCTATTTTAATTGCATCTCCTTTTAATATTTTATAACTCTTAGGTTGTGACGAAAAAATTACGGTTTCTTCATCTATTAAGAATATAGGGATAAAGATAATAAATCATAATAAATGAGTGAAGGGAAATGAGTGGAACAAGGGGCCCCATCCTCTCATTGGCCTGAAAGGATATGAATTTAGTGATTATGTTCCTAAATCAATTGTTCATTAGAGGGATAGTGGTACTTAAGGAGAAAAGATGTAACTCAGAGGTATTTCAGTATTTAACCTAGCTGAGGTTACGAACAACCTGTGAAAGATCAACTTATTGATGACGGTTAGATCAAATGAACACATAATATATCTACAGTGAGGGAAGTGCAAGTACAGGCTATCGTGGAGAGTCTTGTTAGTTAATGAATGTTGATTAACTAGGTTAAAGAGTTTGACGAGTTAGTCTCAGATCGTTGGAGCCCATGATCTGTATGTCCATTGGGTCTCCTTGCTAGCTCAATACGGACAAAATTGAAGAGCTAGGTGAAGTAAGAATTTGAAATGTTCAAATTCGAGTTTTAGGAAAATTGTATTTATATGAGATATCATTTACAATTATATAATTAATTTATTAATTAATTATTTTTTAGAGTATACTTGACAATTAGCATGAAAGTATTTTTTAACCTTGATTAATGTGATTAATCAAAACTAGGTGTCTTAAACAATTTAATATATGATATTAAATTTGTTTTATTTTATTTATATGAAATTTTTTTGATTAAATAATTTCCAAAATTTGAAAATTATTTTTCATTTTTTTATTATTAAAAAATTAGTGAGTGGAAAAATCCTTGGATTTTGCCACTAACTAAGTGGACTTTGGAGTGACATTTCCCAAACTTGAGATCTAGAGATTATATGCTAATGGAGTTTTAGGTGGAAGACATGCGAAATGAGATTTTGCATGTATTTTCTCTACAAAAGGCTTTGTTTTTTAAATTTAAAAAAACTAATGCTTTATTGACAATTAACTTTAATTCTTCCACCAAATTCTCTTTACTCTCCTACTTAATATAGTGAAATTCCCTTATTTTCACTAACATAACAGTCCTACAACCGTGTTCTTCAATCTGAGAATAGCGGGATTTACCGTTGGTAGTGTCGATCGAGCTCGAGAGAGGAAGATTGCGGTGGAGTCTTCAAAGATTATATTCTCTAACCCTTTGCATGCTTATTCTTCTTTTTAATACAATTAGAATGTCGTCGATTTCATCGTTTCCACTGTGCATGCGTTCTTTATATTCCATCAAATGGTATTAGTGCATACTTATAATGTTCTATTGCATTTTGGTGGGTGTTATTCATGTGATGAATGTTTGGTTGACTAAAGTGGATACATTACGATTCTGGTATTAGTTTTCATTTAATTTCTTGTTGAAATTTGTAATGGCTCAAATGTATATGAGCTTTAATGTGTGGCAAAGGGTCTATAAATTTTCTAGAGTCATTAGAGTCATTTCTAGGCGTAATTGCTCGATTCTGGAAAAGAGGAGAGCTTCTTTTTGGTGAAGAAAAGCTCACAGACCCAGAAGTTACTCCCAGACTCGAAGACCGGACCCGCAGTGCCCTTCTGATCGGGTTCGTTGCGTTCCCATACGCACGCCTCGTCCAGACCCATGTTCGACCCACTTATGACCCGTACAACCCAAATCCATCAGTAGTCCCTACGTGTTAGCTGTCTCATCAACCCGACCTGCCCGTGCATCCGATTCGAGACCCGGTTTGCGCCCCACCGATCCGTGTACCTTCTTCCGTTGACCGACCTATGCCTGCGTTAACCAGCCAGTCCAGATGGTTTGGACCGGTCCAATTGACTTGGTTGAGTCGGTTTGATCGATTTAACCTGGTTTTTGGTGTTTTCAAGCCGGTTCGAGTGATTTTTGGCTGGTTTGGATTGGTTCAAAGTGTTTGAAGCCGGTTCGAGGAAGCTGTTTGCTGCTTTATGTAATAGTCTAGCTGTTTGTTTGCTTTTAATGCCAAAACCAATCCACCTTAGTGTTGTTTACTTATTATGCATGTGATGTATAACTTTGTTTACTTACTATGTTGCACATGTTGGTTGGCTTTATCTGATTCTTTGCTAGTCGTTTGGCAACGGCTATCCCTTCGGAGGGTTGTAATATAGGATTTGAAACACCGTGAGCTCCATAAATGGATAGGGTTACTTAGGTCCATTTTCAAACAATTGTTTCTCCTTGAAGGGTTTGTTTGATTCTGATCTCTGCAATTCGAAAGTGGTGGATATACACTTATAACACTTACTAAGTGTTTGTAAAGTTCTCGAGCAAATAAACGGTAGCTAAGTACTATAAGGATAAGAGTTATTCTGGTATTAGTATTTAATCAAGAATGACTTGATTCAATGAAGGAGTAGTCAACTGCCCATTGGTGGGGACTATTCAGACTTACTGAAGTATCGTAGCAAAATAATAATGAGGATGGGTACATTATTTTTCCTAAATAAATTGGATTAAAAAGAGTTAAAAGCAATTCTCTAATAAATTTGTTTACATTTTCAGCAATGTTTTCATCCATTACACAACTGCTAGCTTTTCAAAAATTTAATGGCGATAATTATGGAACTTGGAAATTGAATATCAACATGATACTAGTAATAGATGATCCCTAATTCATTTTAACGGAGAAGTGTCCTCCATCCCCTAATCCCAATGAAAACTGAATAATTTAGGATGCATATGACAGATGGGTCAAAGCTAATGAGAAGGCTCGAGTTTATATCTTAGCCAGTATATTTGATGTATTGTCTAAGAAACACGAGAAGTTAGCTACTGAAAAAGAAATCACAGACTCTTTGCAAGGCCTTTTTGGACAACAGTCCACATCTGTCAACGGACTCCAGATTTACAAATCTTTATTGAAAAATAAAGTTTCAAAGGCAGAAGCAAATGTTGCTTCCACCTTAAAGGGGAAACCTCAGAAAGAATCGTCTTCTTGGAGTAAATCTAGCACTTCTTTCTCCAAGAATAGAGGTATTCAAAAGAAAAAGAAGAAAACTGGGAAGGGGAAGGCTTCAACTACACAGAAAGCTGATAAAGAAAAACCAAGTAAATTAGATTTACTGGTTATTGAAATATTTATAGTAGAGAATGAAGATTCTACTTGGATATTGGATTCAGGGGCCACTAATCATGTTTGTTTTTCTTTTTAGGAAACTAGTTCCTAGAGGCAACTTGAAGAAGATGAGATTACTCTCCAGGTTGGATCAGGGGAGTGTATCTCAGCAAAAGAAGTGGGAGCTGGTAAGTTAATTTTTGGAAATAGATATCTGCATTTAGAAAATGTTCTTGATGTACCTTACTATAAAAGAAATTTGATATCTATTTCCTGTTTGTTGGAAGATTTGTACAAAGTAAATTTTTGTCTTAATGAAGCATTCATTACAAAAAGAGGTATACAAATTTGTTCTACAAACTTAAAAAGTAACTTATATAAGTTAAAACCACCTAAATTTGAAGTTGTATATAATACAAAAATATTTAAAACAGCTGAAACTCAAAGAAAAAGGCAACACATTTCTCAAAGTACCTATTTTTGGCACTTGAGTCATGACCACATTAATCTCAATAGGATTGAGAGACTGACTAAAAGTTGTCTTCTATACAAGTTAGAAGATATCTCTTTACCGCCATGTGAGTCATATCTCGAAGAAAAAATGACAAAAAGATCTTTTTTTGGAAAATGTCTTCAAGCCAAAAAAACCTTACAGCTCGTGCATTCAGACCTCTGCGGACCGATGAGTGTTAAAGCACAAGGAGGTTATGAATATTTCATTAGCTTTATAGATGATTATTCAAGGTACATTTACATTTACCTAATTTATTTTAAGTTTGAAGCTCTTGAAAAGATCAAGGAATTTAAGACCGAGGTTGAGAAACTGTGAAACCAAGATCTCAATTTCCCTACTGAAGCAAGTAACTAAGGGAATTGACTAAATATAAGTTAAATCTTATATTAAAGAGAAGGAAAATTTCTAAATGTTGAAGAGATTTGCTTTGAGTAGCTTGAAGTTAAGCCTTGACTAGTGAAAATTTGGCTAAGTATGAAGTCAAAAAGAAACAATGCGTGTGGTGTTAGGAAACATTAAACGCATGAGATGAGGATGAGGCAGAGGTTTAAAGGAGTTAAGCATTGAAGCGAAGGCCAACCATGCGTAGAGATTATGAGGTTGGACGCATGTTGGTCGAAGCATTGGCAAGAGGCATTGCTAAAAGTTGCTCATGCGTTGAAGCTGCGTGAGCGGGAGCGAGAGAAGCTTGAGCATAAGGCGCTGGGTAGACGATCGCATAACAATGTGGGTAGCGCTGAGTGATGCATCAGATGATTATGTAGCTATAGGTGGCGCTAAACGATGTGAAGTGATGCACTAGACGATAAGCATAGAAGTTAAACGATATCGTTAAGACGATAGCATTAGATGATAGTCTAAACAATGAGTGGACACTAGACGATAAGCTTAGACGTTAGACGATGCATTAGGTGGGCATTTGGCAATAGATGCAAATGCTGGGTGATAGGGTTACACGATAAACATACACATTAGATGAAGGGTGTGATGCATTAGACGATAGGTGTCAGCGCTACATGATGGAGCTAAACAATAGACACAGGAGCCATGTGATAGGCTATGTGCTAAACGATGAGAGTCAGCCAGATCGTTAAGAGTGAGAGATACGTGATAGCAAGATTGTTAATAGCGAGAGATCACTATGCGATGGGACACAGGCACTAGACGATTGACAATGGTAAGAGAGCTGGATGATGAACGACAACAAGAGAGCTAGATGTTAAGCTACAGTGACAGATTCATTAGATGATGGAGTTGTGCGATGAAGTGAAAGAGCTACATGATGGACTAAACAATAGGCCAAGTGCTTAGGCGATGCTAAGGCTTGCATGACGCAAGGCTGATGAGCTCACCCAGAAAAATGGCTATACCGAGAGGTGGTTGGGCTTGAGTTAGTAGGAGCTGGACGAATAAAGTTTCATGCAAAGAAGACTTATGCATGAGGAAGACAACTAAAGTAGGTAAATGGCAAGAGAGTAGGCGGTAGCAAAGCATGGTGCAAACACTCCAAATTAGGAGGTGTCTTGCGTTGAAGCTTAGTAAAGTTGAGAAGGATCGGTTCCTTTGGCCTATGAATACCACTACATGGTGTTTCTTCAATTCATAACTCGAAATCCTCTTTAAAGAACGTTAGGAAGAGTATTAGAGGGTAGATTTGGAGGAGACTATACATTGTTCATGAAGGGCATGCATTGGTAGCAAGACCATGCGTTGATCAAGAAGTTCCAAGAGGACGAGATGCTGCCAGACAGTGAGGTATGGAAGTAGCATCAACTTGGGACGAGAAGTTCTTCCAGAATACTCGTGAGTTTTGAGTGATTCCAAAGCCACCTGAAAGCTCTGAGAGTCTAGTTTTTAGTGTAAGGCTGCTAGAGAAGAAGCTCCAAGGAATGGCTGCTAGAGAAGAAGCTCCAAGGAATCAGGCTAGTGAGTATGGAAAAAATAGTAGGGTCGAGCTTTCGGGTAAGCTTCGGCCAGTCTTGATATTTTGATGATTTTGGCCAAACCATGCAGAATTCTGAGCTAATATTTTAATGTAAGCTTTATGAGACATTTTAAAACATGTTTGTAGAAGGAAGTATCTCTAGATAAGGCTCGTAACTATAAGTAATCTAAGCTTGAAGTTGAATGTGGAATTTAGGGTTCAAAAGGGAGCCGAGAAAACCAAGGAACTTCTAAGAGAAAGGTTCCTATTTTACCAAGGTGAGTGGTACTTTCCTTTAAGTATTAAGTATATCTATTAGAGTAAATTGTATATGTTATGAATGAGTAATTAGCATAAGAATGAGATTATGTGTTCGGGATGATCATAGGGTCAATAAACCTAGTTTCTGAGCCCTAAGTGGAACCTCACGGGATGGTCAGGGATCGAGAGGTCTAGTTTCTGAGCCTGCGGGAGGAACCTTCTATAGGATGGTCAGAGGGCTGGCAGACCTAATTTCTTAGCCCATAAGCGGGGAGCTATGTGCACATAGGAAACAAATTGAATGCAAGAGACTAAGTGTTTATGATTAGTATCAGTTGACTATCTACCGTGAGTGTAGGTAGAGTTTGAGATCAGACTCATTCAAGGCTGAGGTTTGAGTATTAACCTCGTATTTGGGATATGCTTGTATTATTTATGAGTTGAAATAGACTCTAGAAGTTGCTTACCAGTCACTGTGCTTTGTGAAGCTCATTCTTTTCTTTCATGTTTTTCTTCCCAGGTATCGAAAGGTGAGGAATTCTAGAGTACAACTAAGGTCAACGTCTGCCATAGCCACAGTCACACATCCGAGTTTTAGAATTGTTATTGTAAACTTTGTAGTAAGCCTGAGAGTTGTATAAACATTGTACTAGCTGTAAGAAAATGAGTTGTTGTTTACATCCTTAGTTTAAAATTTACTTAGAGTTAAGAGGTTCAGATGGGTAGTAGGTATCAAAAATGGTTTGTATTTGTGGTCCTTCACGCCTCCCCTTAGGCTCAGGATGCGGGCTCGGGGTGGGGTGTGAAAAACCAATTAGGTAAATCTATTAGGTAAATCTATCAGGAGCAAAAGGTTTGAAAACTGAAAAGATCTATTTATGGATTGAAATAGGCATCCAGATTTTGGAATATAATATTTGATTTTGCGGTCAAATCTTATTGCTTTGAATAGAATGTTGATGAACCGTGTGTATACAAAAAGATCATCAACTCCACTGTAGCATTTCTAGTTTTGTATGTAGATGATATCCTACTTATTGGAAATAATGTAGGATACCTAACTTTCATTAAAAATTGGCTAGCAACCCAATTTTAGATGAAAGATCTGGGAGAAGCGCAATATGTTCTTGGGATTCAAATAGTTTGAACCTGAAAGAACAGAATGCTAGCCATGTCTCAAACATCTTATATAGATAAGGTATTATCTAGGATTAATATGCAGGATTCTAAAAGAGGTCTTTTACATTCTAGGAATGGAATACACTTGTAAAAGGCACAATGTCCTAAGACACCTCAAGAAGTTGAGGATATGAGACGGGTTCCCTATGCATCAGCAGTCGGAAGTCTGATCTATGCAATGCTATATACTCGTCCAGATATATGCTTTGCAGTAGGGATTGTCAGTAGGTATCAGTCCAATCCTGGTTATGAACATTGGACTGCTATTAAGAATATCCTCAAGTATCTCATGAGAACGAGGAACTACGTGCTCGTATATGAAAATAAGGATTTGATCCTTACGGGATATACTGATTCCAATTTTCAAACCAATATAGACTATAGGAGATCTACTTCACGATCGGTGTTCACTCTAAATGGAGGAGCAGTAGTATGGAGAAGTATTAATTAGAGCTGCAATGTAGACTCCACAATGGAAACAAAATATGTTGCTGCTTGTGAAGCAGCCAAGGAAGTAGTATGGCTTAGGAAGTTCCTAAATGATTTGGAAGTTGTTCCAGACATACTGCCAATCATTATAAATTGCGATAACAGTAGGGCAGTAGCGAACTCTAAATAACCTAGAAGCCATAAGTGTAGAAAACATATTGAGTACAAATATCATCTCATCAGAGAGATCATGTTAAGAGGAGACGTTATTGTGAGAAAAATAGCATCTGAGGACAATATTGTTGATCCATTTACTAAGGCCCTCTCAGCTAAGATTTTCGTGGGTCACCTTAAGAGTCTAGGACTAGGGGTAGAATAAATAGGGCAAGTGGGAGAAATTGTATGTATGGGATGCCCTGGTTTATTGTATATAGTTTTCTCTCACAGCACTCAACTTTGTTGTAACCCACTAGGAGTTTTAGTTGTTGGGTTGTATGTCCTAAAACTCGTAGTTTTGTAAACAGTAAACATATATGAAGTTTATTCAGACAAGTGTTGTTGATTGTTTAATAACTCTAAATTCAATAAACTACAAACCTTTGGCTATTGTTATGAATACTTAGACTTTATATGGAGACATAAACTAGATGAAGTTCGAGAAAAATAGCCTAAACCGTCTATAGTACTTGGATTAAGTTGGGTACCTATTTCTGAAGATACTATCGAATACGACCCGCTCTATGATTGTTACAAATGTTGTAAAGTGTCATAAATGATGTGATCAGTTTGTTCATGTAGAGAAATGTGAGAGGGGGTGTTCTAAATAATGAGATTGTGTAAGATAGACCACGAAATAATCACTTTTACGTATTAATACCGTTTACTATTAACATTGATTAATTTCACTTCTTGATAACCTAGATAACTTGATCTGAATCCTGAGCTGTCTATGAACTCCTGTTTATTTGCGATTGTCCCTTGATCTACATAGGTGAGGTTAAACCCAACATTGCTACTCAATATGTCTCCTATTTCAGGTATAAGACCAGGTAGATGGTTAGAGACATAGAATTTGCAAAATGGAATTCGCTCCTACCCATTTTAGGGATAATATAAAGGTTGTTCCCTGTTGATCCCGAGTCTTGAGCAAGGAATCCCATCCTCTCGTTGGCCTGAGAGGGAATGGATTTAGTGATTATGATCCTAAACAAATTATTCATTAGAGAGATAGTGGTACTTAAGGAGAAAAGATGTGACTCAGGGGTATTTTGGTATTTGACCTAGCTGAGGTCACGAACAACCTATGAAGGATCAACTTATTGATGACGGTTATCACTTTCACTGTGCATACATTCTTTATGTTCCATCACAAACCACATCACATCAAATCAACATCAACATCAATACCAAGTCAAGTTCAACTCCACGAAACAAGTTTCTCCGGAAGCCTCGTTCGAATACTAATCCTCCAAGAAGATTATCAAGCCCAAAGGTCGATCATCCAAGAAGATGAAAAAGCCCAAAGGCCGATCATCTAAGAAGATCAACAAGCCCAAAGCACGATCGTCCAAGAAGATCATCAAGCCCAAACTCCAATCATCCAAGAAGATCAAGAAGCCGAAAGATTGATTGTCCAAGAAGATCATCAATCTCAAAGGCCGATCATCCAAGAAGTTCTACAAGCCCAAAGGCTGATTATCGAAGAAGATCATCAAGCCCAAAGTCCGATCATCTAAGAAGATGAACAAACCCAAAGGTCGATCATCCAAGAAAATCAAAGCCTAAAGGCCGATCATTCAAGAAGATCAACCAGCTTAAAAACTATAGTTTATTTTGAAAGCATCAAAATATTATGTATTAGAGATGATATTCACTTTCCACAAAATTAATACAAATACAAAATTCAAATCCCACGAATTAAGTTTCTCTAGAAACCTCGTGCGAACAACTGCAACACCTTTTCTTTTTACTTGAAGCTCCAATTTATGCCTAATGGCAAAATTATGATAGTTTGGAGAAAACACTCCCATGGTGAAAAAAAATTGTCAAAATTTATAGATAAAAGATAAACCATGAAAATTTTAAAATATATTCAAAAGGCACATTTAATGGCTGTACTAAACCATCATCGAATTGAAATATAATAGGATTGTTTTAGGCTTCATTCTAGATCACTTTTAAGAGTGCTATAATTGATTATGAAAAAAAGTTAGTCGCTTTATGGGTTTGATAAAGTTGATTATGAATGAATGCGTTAAAAATCACTTTTAAAACACACGTTTTTTCTACATTTATTAAATTCAATCATACGAGCACTCAACAATTGGTTAACATATTTGATTTTTAAATAAAAAATAGTGGAAAACAGAAAAGAAAACATCATTTAGAACTTCAAAAATAAAATATCAATTTTGAGTTGTTAGTTTTATGTAAAGCTTTTTATTAAAAAGATTTCTAACAAATTCCGTGTTTTTATTATTTCTCTAAAATTATAAATGTTATTTTTAGCTTTTACGCGAAAATGTTACCTTCATTTTAATTGAAAAACAAATGCTATATAAAGAGGAAGCAATAGATGAAGATGGGCAAACATACAACAAAAATGATGTTGATTAATCCTTCAAATGTGTTTTTCGGACCTTGTGCTCTCATACTCTTTGAAAATAAGTAGATTATAGAAGAAAAAGAACACATTACTAATTATGAAGGAATAGTTAGAGTTGGAGTTACCCAAGTATAACGCTACAAAAAGAAAACAAAAAATTATCAACGAAATTGAAAAAGAGGAAAAAAAAACATGAGAAAGAAATAGAAAAGGAGAAAATAAACACGAGAAAGGAAGAGAAAAATATATAACCGAAGAAAATTATCAACGAAATTTATAGAGAAAATTTGATTTGATTTTAAATCAAATGTTGAAGATAAATCAAAATTTAAACGGTTTTCTTAAATGAATCTAGGATACCATTCATGTTAAGATGAAACTATTTTTTTTTTTAAATATGTAATACCACATTTGATACTAAACGATAGAAAAAAAGTTATTATTATTATTTTTTTATGTGTGATGCTAAAAAATAGGGGCCAAATAATTTTTTTTGATGATTTTAAACCTGAAATTATCTAATATATCTATATAATGTTACTCTCCCATAGCCCCTGTGTTAGATAGTATAATTTTATTATTGTTGTTAATTTTGCATTTATTTACTTTAGCATTGGAGATTAAATTTGAGCAACAATTCGAAGGTAGGAATAATTTTATTATTGTTGTTAATTTTGAATTTATTTATTTTCAATACTTTTGATTATTGTTTTTTTAATATATTTTCAATGCATATAGAATTATTATACCATAAAACTAAACTATATTTAAATTTAACAAAGGAGAAAAGTAAGGATAAACATACCAGAAATAAGAGAGATGAATACTGTAATGCCTGACATTATAAAATTAAGGCTAATTTGGCATAAATTTGGTATTTGAAGTCCCTTCAGTCCGTTAATTCTAAATTAATGGAGCCTCTTTGTTGGGTTTTCTAGATTGAAAATTTTCAATTTTTGTTAAATTTTTAAAATTGCCAATTAAATTTATTAAAATGTTGGAAAAAAGATTTCAATTAAAACCTTTATTTCGAGATTTTGGAATTTATTATTAGAAAGTTTTCCAAATCTTTTGCACTTTTAAATTGGAATGCCAATTTTTGGTAAAAGAGAAACTGTATTTG
The DNA here is from genome assembly GCF_027475165.1 of Benincasa hispida. Classification (NCBI taxonomy): domain Eukaryota; kingdom Viridiplantae; phylum Streptophyta; class Magnoliopsida; order Cucurbitales; family Cucurbitaceae; genus Benincasa; species Benincasa hispida. The sequence goes on along the minus strand of NC_143480.1, from coordinate 57,094,186 downwards.
GAGTTAAAGGAAGATGCTAAATTTTATTTTATTTTTCCCTTTAATTTGTTGGCTTTTGTTTAAAAAAGATAAAAAGAAAGTAGTTTTTTTTTTATTATTTTATTATTTTTTAAGAAAAGCCCTAGCCCCCATCTGGTTCCCCCTCCGCCTCTCTCCCTTCACGTGAACCTACCTTCCTTGAGATTTGCTTCAATTGGCTAACACACCCACACTTGGGCATAGAGCAGATACTAACCTAACTTGCGATTTTTGGCACTAGATGTGAGTTACCCACTTCCTAACACCACCAAATATGTATGATTAAGTCTATTCAGACACTAACTAGTAAGGATTCGGAATAGTTTTGGAAATATTTGAAACCTCGTAGCGAAATCCAAGTCTGTTCTAGTGAGTTTTAGGCTTTAGAACTCTGTTTAGACCCTTTCAAATTAAATTTAGATGATGTAATTTAGTCTTTAACTCATGGGTACTTGTTTTTTGTAGTTTAAGCTTCATTTCAGGTGTTTTAGATTGAGGCACTAAAATAAATACTCCTATTAATAACTTTTCTTTATGGCGTTTATTGAAATTCCCTATAAAAAAAAGAGAGGGAAAACGAAAAAGCAAAAAAAAAAAAAAAAAAAAAAAATGGAAAGCTCAATTCCCTTTAGTGTGTGCACTAAGATTTTAGGTCTGAATCCATCTTTCCCTCAACCTCTCTCATTGACACTTCCATTTCTCCCATCAGCCGCAATGGTTGAAGCCTGTGCATCTTCAAGCCTGTGCATCTTCATCCGCCGAGCACTGCTGCCGTATAGTTCTATTCACCAACTTGTGCAATTTCCTCGTCGGTCTGCTGTGCACTTTGTCCAGCCCACCTGTTCGCAAGTCAAAACTCTGGTTCTTCTTTTCAGCAACATGGTGAGTTGTTTTGTGGCTTATTTGTAGTTTAGATCTCGATTTTCCGCTCACATTCAATCTTTTGGCTTTAAACATGGGGTTGTTTCAATATTTTGGCTCTAAAAATCCTTCTCCATTTCTTCTTTTCATATGCCTCTTCGTATCCTAATCTCCAATTTCTCTGTATTCCTCTTCACCATGGCCCTAATTCCCCTCTAGTTCTAGTTTTAAAAAAAATTTGTTGTGGTCTGTTAAAAAATAATTTCTTACGGTCTCAATCCTGTTGGGGTTGATGCCCTAAATCTGGTAGGGTTCTATAGTTTGTAAACCTTGTATGAAGAAACTTGTATGTGATTAATAATATTTGATACTTTATTCACATTTTTTATGAACTTTGATATTTTAGTTCCATTAACCACAAACCAATAGACTAACATCCATGGTTATCGTTGTAACTTAAACATGTATGTGGAGACATACAGATGGATCATGTTTAAGTGATAACCTAAATGGTCTATAGTATATGGATAAGGCTGGGTACCTTATCCTGGTAACACTACGAGTATGATCTACTTTGTAGGCCTACTTTGTAGATGTTACAAATGTTGTAAAGTGCTATAAATGATCTGATCCTGATTATTCATGTATTAGACATGCGGGCAGGGATATTTTATACAAAGGAGTTTGTATAAGACCGGACCACGAAATGCTTAGTCTCATTATACAACACCGTTCATAATAGAGATTTTCATTTCGCTAGAATGACCATATGTAACATGACCTTAATCCTGAGTGAGTTGTGAACTTCTGCCTATGAGGATGGTCCTTTTATTCGTATCGGTGAGAGTGACTAGATCGCCAACTCAACAAGCCTACCATTTTGGGGATTCTTCTGATTGGCAAGATGGGAACTTAGCCACACAAGATGAAATTCACTCCTTGCCTGAAGCAGGGGTAAGTAGATAAATTGCTCCCTTAAGGGCTGATTCCAGGTTTTGAACAATGTGGCGCCACACCCTCTCCTGGCCTGAGAGGGGTTCAGTCATTGTGGGACTCTGATCTATTGTTTATTAGAGGGATTAGTGGTACTTAAGAAGTTAGATGTAACTACAAGAGCAAAATGGCAATTTGGCCCAACTGTACTTACGAGCAATTTATGAAAGGACATCATACTGGTTATTGGTTATATCCAATGGACACAGAAACATATCTGTAGTGCAAAAAGTGTAGCTATCGGTCTTTAGTAGAGTGCCCGACAGTTAACGGATGGTGGATATTGTAATTAAAGCGCTTAATTAATTATTCACGTACCATTCGATCTTCAAGCTATAGGTCCATAAGGTCCCGTTGGTAGCTCAAAAGAATTTAGTTGAGAATCAGTTTTTAGGTTAATTTGAATTATTCAAATTAATAAGAGAGAATTTAATTATAGATGATATAATTAAATTATTTCAATTATATATGATATAATTGATATAATGTATTTGTTACATTACAGTTTAATTGGAGGAGATTCATAGTTGTTAAATTTAATATAAATATTTATATTAAATGCCATAAAATAGAGAAAAAGAACTATAGTTTATATTGTATATGATGCAATATTAAAACTATAGGCTATAAATATACTATGATAAGTTGGTTATCATATTTATTTATATTATTAATTATTTGGATAAGGAGCTTTCACAATAAAACTAACAACATAATATGGACATTTTGTTTGTGAAGTTTCTAGACGATATTTTCAAAGCAACATTAATTTTTATGAATAAGTAATAAATAACTTAAATGATTTTTAATTGCAATTTGTGCATTTAGGATCCACAAGTAGCGTCTTAATGTTTTCCTCTCGGGTCCTCAATGATTGCAACACCTCTTCTTTTCACTTGAAGCTCCAATTTATGCCTAATGGCAAAATTCTGATAGTTTGGAGAAAACACTCCAATAATGAATGAAAATTGCCAAAATTTACAGATAAGTGATAAACCATGATAATTTTAAAATGTATTCAAAAGACATATCTAATGGTTATTCTAAGCCATCATCGAATGCAAATATAATAGAATTGTTTTAGGCTTCAATTTAGACCACTTTTAAGAGTGCTAGAATTGATTATGAAAAACAGTTAGTCGTTTTATGGGTTTGATAAAGGTATTAAAAATCACCTTTCAAATACACGTTGATTCTCACATTTAGTAAATTCAATCACACAAGCATTCAACAAGTGGTTAACATATTTGATTTTTTAAATAAAAAATAATGGAAAACAAAAAAGAAAACATCATTTAGAAACTTCAAAAATAAAATGTCAATTTTGAGTTAGTTTTATTGTAAAGCTTTTTACAACAAGATTTCTAACAAATTCCATGTTTTTGTTGTTTCTCTAAAATTAAAAATGTTATTTTTAGCTTTTACGCCAACATGTTACCTTCATTTTAATTGAAAAAAAAATGCTATATAAAGAGGAAGCAATAGAAGAAGATGGACAAACATACAACAAAAATGATGTTGCTTAATCCTTCAAATGTATTTTTCGGAGCTTGTATTCTCATACTCCTTGGGATGCATTGTACAATCTATCAAACAGATGCTAGAAATGTTGTTGTAGTCGATCAAGACTATGTAGCTCCACCTTTCAGCTTAGGAATACTATCAAAAGAGGGACGGATTCCTCCGCCTGGACCGAGTCAAAGAACTTCAGACAATCCACCTCCCTTACCACATTTTCCACCCGTTATTTTACATAAGGAATCTAGGATCAACTTTGGAATATTACCAAAAGGCGTGCATATTGCTCCATCTGGGCCAAGTAAAGAAACTTCAGAGTATCCACCGCCTCCACCTCATTCTCCTTCTATTATTTTAAAGAAAGAATCTAAGTTTAATTTTGTCATATATCCTCGAACACCTGTTCCACCATCTACTGGAAATGGAAGAGTGCCATTATGAGTACGTCGTCAGCCCTGTTGTCGCAGTACCCCTCAATTCAGAGTTCTTGTTACTGCTTTTACTACAAAGTTGTGATGATATATTTTAAGTCGTCCTCCTTCAATTTAATCAATATGAAAAACGGGGGTCTACAAGTTTATGAAAAAGAATATATATTGTGAAAGGGGTAATTTCAATAATTGTAATTTTTATCTATTTTAATTGTATCTCCTTTTAATATTTTATAATTCTTAAGCTATGACGAAATAATTATGGTTTCTTAATCTACTAAGAATAAAGAAATAAAGGTAATAAATCACAATAAATGAGTGTATTTTATTATCATATTTTTCAATTGTAATACCTTGGAATTTTTCTGGCTTTCTTAATGAATCATTGTTGAATGATTATATATTAATAAAATAAATTACTAAAATCATTTTTTCTTCAAGATATTTATATCGTGATAACTTTTTCTAAATTTTGAATAACATATATAGTAGATAGTGAAAATAAGAAATTCATTTGATTGTTGAAAAAATATAACGCCTGTATATGTTAAGAAAATAATGATAACATTAATGAATCACTTTGAGTGTACAACTTTTCAATTATATTATTATTTATTTATTTTAACAAGTTGGAGTGGGTGGATCAAAATTTATGACTTCTTGATCGAGGATTTATGCCAAAATCAATTGAGACATGTTTAAGTTGACTATCATCCTCCCATGATGTTGTTTGTTTATTATATATCAGATAGTATAATGGCAACTTTATACCATTAATGTGATGGAAACAATATATAGATGGCATACAAATGAAAAGTTTTTCTTAATTTTACACTGTTAGACAAAAACCCTAAAACTTACTTACAATGTTCTTCTTAATTTTAAATTATATTTCAAACAAATATAATTTTTTTTAGATGATTTGATTAACACCTTAATTTATTTGGTTTGAAAAATTCACAATTTGTTATTCAACTTAGTCTAAATCTAAAATCAAAACTCTATGTACACAACTAATCAAATTTAATTTCACACCATAATTATAAAAGGTAAAGAATGATAAGAGAGGAAGATAAACGTAGGTGGAGGGTTGAGATTCCTTTTTAATGACAAAGCTCATAAATATTTAATACTCGATTGTTTTAGCATATAAAAAGAAATAGATTACAAAAGAAAAAAAACATCGGACTAATTATGGAAGAATAATTGGACTTGATAATGCGGCAAAAAGAAAACAAAAGATTATTAACAAAATAAAAAAGAGAAAAATAGCATGAGAAAGAAAAAGAGAGATAATCGATGAATATTTGGAGTGTAAGGATTGAATTTACCGAGAAAATTTGATTTGATCTTAAATCAAATCTTGAAAATAAAAGGCTGAGAGAGGAAGGTAAACGTGAGCGGAGGATTGAGATTCTTTTTCAATGACAAAACTCATAAATATTTACTACTCAATTGTTTTAGCATATGAAAATAAATAGATTATAGAAGAAAAATAACACCTGACTAATTATTTAGGAATAGTTGGAGTTGGAGTTAAAGACCTAGGTATAACGCTTCCAAAAGAAAACAAAAATTATTAACGAAATTGAAATTGATAAAAAAACATGAGAAAGAAATAGAAAAGGAGGAAAGAAACATGAGAAAGGAAGAGAGAAAGAGATAACGGAAGAAAATTCGAAGCCTAATTATTAAATTTATAGAGAAAATTTGATTTGGTTTTAAATCAAATGTTGATGATAAATCAAAATTTAAACTGTTTTATTAAATGAATCTAGGATACCATTCATGTTGAGATGAAACCAATTTTTAAAAAATATGTAATACATTCACGTTTGATGCTAAACATAGGAAAAAAGTTATTTTTTTTTATGTGATGCTAAAAAATAGGGGCAAAATAATTTATTTGATGATTTTAAACCTGAGATTATCTAATATATCTATATAATCATCCACTAAAAAGAACAAAATAGAAACCAAATGTTACTCTCCCATACCCTGCATTAGATAGTATAGATGACGTGAGTGAGAAATAACATTGGAGAATAAATTTTAGCAACAATTCAAAGATAGAATTATTATTATTGTTGTTAATTTTGCATTTATTTATGTTTTATTGTAAAACCGTAACCCTAATTCAGAAAGAAGGGAAAAATAAAATACTGGAAATAAAGGAAAATATAATGAAAAATATAAATTAAATTAAGAGCAAGTTGGATGAAATTTAGGGAAAAATTTGATAATTAAGAAATTTATTAATAATTATCCAACAATAGAAGATATAACTATGAATAAGTAAGCAGAATAGGGGAAGATTAATAAGGGAGTTGGAAGCTAGCGATTTCGCTAGCTTTGTCCCTCGAATTCGCTAGCTTCCAATTAGTTTCTTCAGTCGGTTAATTCTAAATTAATAGAGCCTCTTTGTTAGGTTTTCTAAATTGAAAATTTTTAATTTCTGTTAAATTTTTAAAGTTGCCAAATTAAATTTATTAAAATGTTGGAAAAAATATTTTATGTGAAAGTTTCCAAATCTTTTGCACTTTTAAATTGGAATGCAAATTTTAGAAATTGTATTTGGAGCTAAAGGAAGATGCTAAATTTTATTTTATTTTTCACTTTAATTTGTTGGCTTTTGTTTTAAAAAGAAAAAAACAGAAAGGAGTGTGTGTGTTTTTTTAAAAGAAAAGCCCTAGCCCCCATCTGGTTTTCCCTCCCCCTCTTTCTCTCTTCACGTGAACCTACCTTCATTGCGATTTGCTTTAATTGGCTAACACACCCACACTCGGGCATAGAGCAGATGCTAACCCACACATCTTTTAACGACTCGACACTTAACCATTATTTTTTGGTACTAGATGTGAGTTACCCACTTCCTAACACCACCAAATATGTAGGATTAAGTCTATTCGGACACCAACTAGTAGGGATTCAGAATAGTTTTGGAAATATTTGAAACCTCTTAATGAAATCCAAGCATATTCTGGTGAGTTTTAGGCTTTAGAACTCTGTTTAACCCTTTTGAATTAAATTTAGATGAAGTAATTTAGTCTTTAACTCATGGGTACTCCTTGTTGTAGTTTAGGCTTCATTTGAGGTGTTTCAGATTGAGGCACTACAACAAATACTTCTATTAATAACTTTTTTTATGGCGTTTATTGGAATGCCTATAAAAAAAGAGAGAGAAAATGAAAAAGCAAAAAAAAAAAAAAAAAAAAAGGGCTTAAAGCTCAATTTCCTTTAGTGTGCATGCTAAAATTTTAGGTCTGAACCCACCTTTCCCCTAACCTCTCTCATCGACACTTCCATTTCTTCCATCAGCTGCAATAGTTGACGCCTATGCATCTTCATCCGTTGAGCACCGTTGTCCTATAGTTTTGTTCACAAACTTGTGCAATTTCCCCGCTGGCCTGCTGTGCACTTTGTCTAACCCACTTGTTCGTATGTCAAAACCATGGTTCTTCTTTTCAACAACATGGTGAGTTGTTTTGTGGCTTATTTCTAGTTTAGATCTCGATTTTTCGCTCACATTTAATCTTTTGGCTTTAAACATGGAGTTGTTTCGATATTTTGGCTCAAAAAATCCTTCCCCATTTCTTCTTTTCATATGCCTCTTCATTCCCTAATCTCCAATTTCTCTATATTCCTCTTCTCTATTGTGAAACTCGGATTTCAGTTTTCCTACTTAAGCAGGTAATTAAAGGAATTAACTAAGTGAAAGTTAAATCCTATGATGAAGGGAAGGAAGTTTTCTAAGTGTTGAATAGATTTTCCTTGAGTATTTTGGAGATAAGCATTTACTAATTAAATTTGGCCAAGTATAAAGTCAAAAGGAAGCATGCGTTTGGTTTTAACACATGAGATGAGGCTAAGTGTAGTATGAAGCCGAAGGCAACAATGCGTGGGTTGTGAGGTTGAACGCATGATTGATGGAGGCATTGGCAAGAGACATTGCCCAAGTTGCTCATGCGTTGAGTTCATGTGAGTGAGAGTAGAAAGAGCGAGATGTTGAGCGCAAGGTGCTAGGTGGGTAATTGTATAGCAGTAAGTGGTGCTACACAATGAGGTAGGCGACCATATAGTAAATGAGTGGTGCTACGCGATGAGGTAGGCGATCGTGTAGTAAATGCGTGGAGCTCAGCGATGTGCTAGACGATCATGAAGTTGCACGCGGCGTAAAATGATGTGAAGTGATGAGCTAGATGATCGGGCTATACGATAGGCGTTAAGAACTACATGATCAGTGTAAGCGGTAGACGATAAGCGTGGAAGCTGGGCGATAGCGCTAAACGATAGCATTACACGATAGCATTAAGCTTTGAGTGGGTGCTAGACGATGAGCTTAAACGCTGGACGATGCACGGGTACTAAGTGATAGTCTACACGATGGCGCTACACGATGAGTGTTAGCACTACACAATAGGCAGAATGCTAAGCGATGGGCATTGCGTGATAGACGCCGTGCTGGGCGATGAGCTAATTGATGAGTGGGCATTAGACGATAAGGCGTCAGCACTATACGATGGAGCTAAATGATGGATGCGACAGCTAAGCGATAGGCTATGCGCGAGATCGCTGAGAGCGAGATCGTTTACTGATGCTTTGTGAATATGATGAAATAATAGTGTATAATGTGATGGTGGTGTATGCGTTGTACATGCAAGTTTTCCTAGCAAAATCCAAGTATAAATTCTATTAGGTTGTTTGATAAGCCCGGGGTCGAACACAGGGACTATCACTACAAGAATTTTGGGCTTTAATGTCGGTTGAAAAAAGTAAAATCGGATGTATAATGTTGGTTTTGTTTTTTTTTTTTTAGAAAACGGATCTTTAATATTGGTTTTAAATCGAAAATGTAAAGGTACCTTTAATGATGGTTTAAAACCAATATTAAGACCCACTTAATTTTTCCCTCTTCAGTCTCCCCCTATTTTCTATCCCCCCCCCCCTCCCCCACCTTTTTTTTTTCATTTTTCCTTCTTTACTCTCCCCATATTTTCTTTTCCTCTTATTCTCACGCTTCCCTCTTCAGACCCTCTTCTTTCTCACTTCTCTCTTCCAAACCCTTGCCAATGGGTAGCGTAACCTACGCCGTCGTACAACCCGTGCAGGTCTGTCATGGTGTAGATCTGGATTTCGTGCAGGTCTGTTCGTCATGCAACCCACGCTGCCACACCCAATCGCGTAGATCTGAAGTCGCTCGGATCCGTGTGCTGTCGTTCGTCGTTCGATCTGAAGTTCGTTCTTCGTCATTCGTCTAGATCAGTATGCTCTTCTTCTCTTTCCTCTCTTAAGCTCACAACAATTTTTGTTCTTATGTTATGCCTCTCAATTGTTTGTGTAAATGTCTCAATGAAAGCCAGCTGCAGTTTCACTTGAATATGTCTCTTAGCTCCTAGATTTGGGCCTTTTTATTTGTCTATGGCCTGTGAAATTGGATTTGATTAATGGTTTTGTTGTATATGATACATTTATTGAAGTATTGACAAGATGCATTGCCAAGAGTTGCTCCTACGTTGGGTTTGCGTGAGCAAGAGCAGTGAAAGAAAAATATTGAGCACAAGGCGTTGGGTAGACGATCGTGTAGCAAATGGGTAGCGCTACACAATGAGGTAGGCGATCGTGTAGGTGGGTACTTGACGATCGTGTAGTAATGCGGGAAGCTAAATGATGAGGTAGGCGATTGTATAGCAGATGTGTGGAGCTAAACGATGCGCTAGATAATCATGTAGATATGCGCGGGCGCTGGACGATCGTATAGCAGATGCGCGGGCGCTAAGCGATAGACTACACAATAGCGCTACGCGATGAGCATGAGCACTAGATGATAGCCGTGCTGCACTAGATGATGAGTAGATGCACTAATCCGTGTGCTGCCGTTCATTGTTCGATCTGAAGTCCAGATCTGAAGATCTGAAGTTCGCCGTTCATCGTTTGTCAAGATTAGTATGCTCTTCTTCTCTTTCCTCTCTTAAACTCACAAAAATTTTTGTTCTTATGTTACGCCTCTCAACTGTTTGTGTAAATGTCTTAATGAAAGCCACCTGCATTTTCACTTCAATATGTCTCTCTGCTCCTAGATTTGGGCCTACTTTTTATTTGTCTATGGCCTTTGAAATTCGATTTGATTAATGGTTTTTTTGTATATGATACATTTGTTGAAGTATTGGCAAGAGGCGTTGCCAAGAGTTGCTCCTGCGTTGGGTATGCGTGAGTAAGAGCAGTGAAAGCGAAATATTTAGTGTAAGGCGCTGGGTAGACGATCACGTAGCAAATAGGTAGCGCTACACGATGAGGTAGGCGATCGTGTAGGCGGGCGCTGGACGATCGTGTAGCAATGTAGGGAGCTAAATGATGAGGTAGACGATCATATATAAGATGCACGGAGCTAAGCAATACGCTAGACGAACGTATAGATATGCGCGGGCGCTAGATGATCGTGTAGCGAGCGCTGGACAATCGTATAGTAGATGCGCGGGCACTGGATGATCGTATAATAGATGTACAGGTGCTAAGCATTAGACTACACGATGGTGCTACGCGATGGGCATGAGCGCTAATGAGCAGACACGCTACACGATAGGTGGAATGCTAAGCGATTGGCGATGACGTTAAGCGATGGCAAATGGGTTAGATGATAAGGCGTTAGCGCAAAACGATGGGTGTGGCAGCTAAACAATAGCCTATGAGCGAGATCGTTTACTAAATGATTGAGCTACACGATGGGCTGTTGGAGCTAAGTGATATATGCAAGAACTAAACGATTGATTGGCTTGAGAACATATGTGCATTATGCTAATTAAATACACTAAAAGAATGTTTGACTCAGTTTTAATAAGTTTTAGTTGATGAATCACAGTTTGAAAAAGAAGATTATCTCATTTATTCAACTATTGAGTTTTCTTGTTTTGCAGGTGCAACAAATGAGTAAAGAATTGGTATCGCAACCTCTTTATGCTTTTTCTTGGGGAACTCTAGTAAAGAATTTGCCTTGAATGTATCATTTATACACATTCCTAATAAACACGGTTAGCTGAATATGAATTTTAATCACATTTTCACTTTCAATCCTTTGCCTTAAACCTTTTTTGTTTGTGATCCTTTGAACAACAGTGGTCAGACAAAGATGCCTATAACCAGACACTGCTGAAGCTGGAGGGGTCTGTTTAAGAAGAATTATGAAGGGTTCCATACTTACCAAGTTGAGAAGGACAGTAAACTCATAATATTTGTACAATCATAATGCTTGTATTACTTGTAATTTGTATTTTCAAGGGCTGAATATTATTGTACAACCTTTTAAATTATAATTTTATAGCAGAATTTGTGGATTAAATGTAATAGATTTGCAATCCATACATAAATAATATGTCATAGCCACAACATTTGATGATGACGTGTCATGTTATACTTTTTGACCAAAAAAATGGATTCGACAACGGAATTTAAAAAAAGGGACAATAATTGATCAAACGGACAAATTTTGAGCTTTAATGTCGGTTGGAACCGACATTAAAGGGCTTTAATGTCAGTTGATAATTCATTAAAGGGCTTTAATGTCAGTTGCAACCGACATTAAAGACAAAGTTATTAAAGCACTTTAATGTCGGTTTAAAACCGACATTAAAGACAACCGACATTAAAGCCTTTTAATGGCGGTTTAAAACCGACATTAAAGCCCAAAATTCTTCTAGTGTATAGAGACAGTATGCGACGGTGAATTCTGATTCCTTTGCGGTGACAAATAAAACAATGAGTCTGTTGGTATGTTTGTTTAATATATAAATCCGATGCGGTGGAATTGAGAAAAGAGTTAATAACAACGAAAGTTACAATAAGTATGCAGGGAACGGGTTGAGAAGGGATTTAGCTAACACTTCCTAAGATTGCGTTCAAGTTATGTGATTAGGCTACGCACATACAATAGCAGGTCATCTCTCAATGCAAATGCTATATAGCTCCTTGTTTTAGGATGCATGTGATGTATACGATGATGTCTATAGGACTTACGTCTAAGCCTCTATTCTTGTCTATGCAATGATGAATGACACGCACATACACAAGGCGACCACATACTACCATAACCTATTTCTAGGGTGCATGTGATGCATGTTAGCAAACAGAACTTATCTCTAAGTTTCTATCTCTTGCTTATGCAGTTCTAATCTAACTTTCTCAAGCCTATATTCTAACCTAGCTTTCTCAAGTCTAGGTTCTTTCTTTAGACTCTCTCTCGAGTAGCTCTAAAGGGGTGATGGACACATACATAAGTCAAGATGATCGTATAAAATGAAGATCTTAGGTCATGCTAGCTAAGTGCTTCTCAACCCCATTCAGAAGTTTAGTTACTCATGCGTAATGTAAAGAGAGTGAATAGATGTAGAGATGCAATTTCCATTTTATAAATGAAATCGGAATATGGACAATGGAAAGTAAGGATAGGGAGCTTGGTAGCAATGTCTTGCTTCCCAAGGTTTTTACACTGTTTCTTTCTTTACTCTGCCCAAAAGAATATTCTTGCTTTCGCAAGAGTCGGTCCTCTCTCTGTTCTCAACGCTTCCCGACACTCTTTCGAGCTCACCGGGAATGATCTTCCAACGTCGTCTCTCTTCCTTCGCCTCCACCTTCTAACTATATAGAAATTACAAGCTACGACAATCTATGTATATGACGGGAAAGAACTCTAAAATTCTAAAACGGCTAAACTAGAGCGAAACTGAACGGAACTTCTTCAACGAAGGTGGCCTTCGGTATTTATAGAGCTTCAAGATGAAGGGCTTTTCTCTCAAATGATTGCACTGATGGGATGTCATTAAATCTCTATCTGGTGCGCCGATCACCGAAAAATTGATGTACTTGCTACAGTGTGTTGTTAATGGCTTGTCAACTAAATTCGGATTCTATCATCATCAGCTTTCTGTCCCATCATGATTTATTAAGCTTTCACCTTGATGCGTCGTCTCTATGCGGCCACCTTCTTGAGCAGATTTTCGCGAATGCATACGATCGCATAGTTTTGCGATTGCAATCTTCTAATGCGCTCGAACTCTGAATTCCTTGGATCATAATTCTGCCTTGCGCCAATGCATTTTCATGTACAAAATACATAAATTAGCTGCTTTAATGCTTCCAGGGCACAAAATACAATTTTACATATTTTTACCATCGCAATCCTACATTATTTTACATCTTTGCGTTGTAATAACATGCGTTTCTGCCCGTTATTACACCCCCAAATTTAAAACAATGCTTGTTCTCAAGCATAAACTAAAGATTTCCTCTAGAGAGTCAGCCGCCTTTTTCTTTCCTAGATTTCTCGAGGTGCCTTATTCAAATCTTATGAACTAAAATCTCCTTAATTCCTATCTTGGTCTTTTCTTAAAATATTTCTAAAATTTAGGAACCATAAGTTTAACCTTCAAAAAGACTTTACATACTTCCAGGCATCGCATGATTTATTTCAAAAAAAAAAACTTTTTTTTTTTCAACTAGGGTGTTTTCAAATGATTTTTTTATCCTTGCGTAGTTTAGATATTTTTTCTATGACCTTGCGCTGATCCGAGTTCCTAGCCTTTGCTTTGGCTTACCCCCACGGGTATCATGCGGACATCCAACTACGAGCAAGGTGCTCTTCCTCAGACTAAACTCATGCCCATTTGGCAGTGGAGTTGCAATCATTTTATTTATGCGATGATCACGATTCCTACCTTCATTTTGGCTTGCCCCCACGGGTGTCATGCGAACATCTAACTACGAGTAGGATCTGATCACAACATTATGATTTTTTTTTTTGAAAATAAATACTGCACGTCCAAATTTAAACGTAACAACGTCTTCATTGCTGAAAGATTGAAAGAATTCATGCGATACTTTTAGGAGGTTTCGTAAAAGTCAGTTTGATTCTCCCTTGTGTACATCAATTTGAACGCGACCAGTCAATAGGAATGGTCATCCCTGATGGGCGCATCTTCGTCCGCTTTATGGTCTAGAATTATGAAGTCTGCCGGTAAAATGAATTTGTCAATTGAGACCGTGACATCCTTTATCTCTCCCTCGGGGTGTACTCGGGATCTTTCCACAAGCAGAAGAGTCTCTGTCGTGGGTGTTAGTTTTCCCATATTCAATCATTTGAAAATTGATAGCGGCATTAAGTTTATACTTGCCCCAAGATCGCATAGTGCTTGACCAATGTAGACCCCTCCAATTGAGCAGGGTATCGTGAAGCTTTCTGGGTCGCACATTTTTTGTGGGATCATAGTATTTAACCTTTGCGTTACTGCCACTGTAGCGATCTTTTCTTCATCATTCGGTTTCTTTTTCAATCTTTGCGGGAATGGTGGTAGTTGTACTTCTTCTGTCTCGTATTCTAGAGACTTGTAGGTGGATGCAACTTCTGGGTTCATCTTATCGGGCTTTTCTGCATCATATGTTAACGGGTTCTTGGCTTTCACCGCATTCGGGTTGGTAATGATGGGCTCTTCCCCTTCTTCTGTTTACGTTTTTTCGCTTAGCAAGGAGACTGCTAGGCATTGTTCCTTTCCTGTATCCCCAGAGTTGCGAGGGAGCTCTGTTGAGCTTGGCAACGCTCTTGCGGTCTACTTTTGAGCTCGCCCGCAATCTGTTCTATCTGAATTTTGAGATTGCGGATTGAAGTCGCCTGATTATGGAGTATTGTTTCATTTTTCTCAATATATTGCTTCAGTAAACTCTCCAGAGATGAAGATTGTGATGCCTGCGAACTATTGGCTTGATTTAGAATTTGACCGTTAAATCGTGGGAAGAATCCTGATAGCCCTTCTTTTTGCGCCATAGGTTGATAGCTTTGTTGTTGATTTTTCCACACGAAATTGGGGTGGTTTTTCCACCCAGGGTTGTACGTATCAGAGAAAGGGTTATTCTTTTATGAAGCATACTGACTGCGGATTCCTTGGGCATTCATTAAACGGATGTGCTTTTCCAAAGGTGACACAACTCGTGGTCGTTTGAGCGATTGTGTTGACCTTCCCTTTATGTGTTCTCGTGCTATTGATTGTGATGCCTTGTATTAGATTCATCATCGCATTCATTTGGTTTTGTAGGGATGCGATGACCCCATTGTTTGTGTGGCTATCTTTAATTCTCAATTGTTGATCGCTTTCTTTCCAGTCTTCATGATTCTTTGAAATGCGATCAAGTATATTTTTTGCCTCGTCATATGTCTTGTCGAGTAGACCACCAGCTGCTGCGGCATTGGCAACCTTCTGCGATGTAGGGTTCAAATCGTGGTAAAATATTTCCATTTTTAGACAATCTGGAAAGCCATTATGTGGACAATCTCGCATCAATCTTTTAAACCTCGCTCAGGCGTCACTGAGCGATTCATTGATATATTGTTCAAAGTTAGTGATCAGCTTCATCCGTCTTGCATTCTCTGTCAGGGGGAAGTACTTCTTCATGAACTTTTCAACTAGCTGTTCCCACGATGTGATCTCCCCTAGTTCGAGAGAGTAAGCCCATTTCCCTCCTTGGTCACTCAATGAAAATGGGAACAACGTTAGTTGAGCCTCCTCAGCGAAGATTTTTGGGAATACAAACGTATTACAGATTTCAATAAAACTCCAGAGGTGAGCGTGCGGATCCTTGCCACGTCTACCGTCAAACTGTCTGGCAGTTTGAATCATCTGCAACATCACCGGCTTCATCACAAACCTCGATCCATCCAGTCCCGGATGGGCCTATTGCGGTCATTCGCCAAGAGAATTGGGTTCGTCATGATATTATTTGCATTGGGTGCTCTGTCTTCTAGTTGCTTCGCCATGATGGGATTTCTCTCTTTTTTTCATTGGCAGCTGTTTCTTCTTCTTCTTCGGAAAGTTCTTTCAATCTATGGGTCGTAGTTGGGCTCTGGAACTTGTCCTTTGCACATACGACACCCTCTTCTTCCCTTACCAAAGGAGAGGCAGTGCACAAAGATGGAAAGTCTGCAAAGAAAATAAAAAAATTACCGTTAGCACAATATGTACTGCCGTAGTCCCCGGCAACGGCGCCTAAAACTGGATGCATTGTGAATATTATGAAATAATAGTGTATATTGCGATGGTGGTGTATGCGTTGTACATGCAAGTTTTCCTAGCAAAATCCAAGTATAAATTCTACTAGGTTTCCTGGTAAGCCCAAGGTCGAACACAGGGACTATGGAGACAGTATGCGACGGTGATTCTTGATTCCTTTGCAGTGACAAATAAAACAATGAGTTGGTTGGTATGTTTGTTTAAAATATAAATCCTATGCGGCGGAATTGAGAAAAGAGTTAATAACAACGAAAGTTACAATGAGTATGCAGGGAACGGGTTGAGAAGGGATTTAGCTAACACTTCCTAAGATTGCGTTCAAGTTATGCGATCAGGCTACACACATACAACAACAAGTCATCTCTCAATACAAATACTATAGCTCCTAGTTTTACGATACATGCGATGTATACGATGATGTCTATAGGAATTATGTCTAAGCCTCTATTCTTGTCTATGCGGTGATGAATGACACACACATACACAAATTGACCGCATACTACTATAAGCTATTTCTAGGATGCATGTGATGCATGTTAGCAAAGAGAACTTATCTCTAAGTTTCTATCTCTTGCTTATGCGGTTCTAATTTGGCTTTCTCAAGCCTAGATTCTAACCGAGCCTATAACGAGTTTATGTTTTGCAGGGTATATTTACTTGACGACTGTCGTTTGTGACTGTTTGCTACCGTCAAATCCTGTCCGTCGAAAGGTAGCTGCTTCCAACAATTTTAAGAGGATCCATCTGCCACTGTTTTCACGACCCTTTCAAATCAGAACAAAATTATGACCTTCGACCTCAACCATCTATTTCAATTCTAAGGAGCGAACTTCAAACGGTAGAAGCAGAAGATGCTATTTTTTCTCACAGTTAAGAAGGTTGCTGACGTTTGCACTACGGAGAAACCAACTGTCCCAAAAGAAGATCCTACTGAACAATAAATCAAAATAGCTGCTGATTGGGAAGAAAAAGATTTTTTGTGTGAAAATTTTATATTAAATGGTTTGACTGATCATTTGTATGTTTACTACAGCTCAATGAAGACAACAATGGAAGTTTAGGATGTCTTGCAAAAGAAGTACGATATCAAGGACGCTAGGTAAAAAAAGTATGCCATCAACCGTTACCTTAAGTTCTAGATGACAGATGACAAATCTGTGGAGGTCCAATCCCACGAGCTACAGAAGATAACCCACAAAATAATTAGTGATTATGATCCTAAATCAATTGTTCATAAGAGGTACAGTGGTACTTAAGGAGAAAAGATGTAACTTAGGGGTATTTCGGTATTTGATCTAGCTGAGGTTATGAACAACCTGCAAAGGATCAACTTATTGATGACAGTTATATCAAATGAACACATAATATATCTACAGTGAGGGGAGTGCAACTACAGGCTATAGTGGACAGTCCTGTTAGTTAACGAAAGTTGATTAACTAGGTTAAAGAGTTTGACTGGTTAGTCTCAGATCATTGGAGCCCATGATCTGTATGTCCATCGGGTCTCCTTGCTAGCTCAATATGGAAAAAATTGAAGAACTAGGTGAAGTAAGAATTTGAAAATTTCAAATTCGGGTTTTAGGAAAAATTGTATTTATATTAAATTATATAATTAATTTATTAATTAATTATTTTTTAGAGTATACATGACCATTAGCATGAAAGTATTTTTAAACTTGATTAATGTGAATAATCAAAATTAAGTGTCTTAAGTAATTTAATATATGATATTAAATTTATTTATTTTTATTTAATTGAAATTGTTTTGATTAAATAATTTCCAAAATTTGAAAATTATTTTTCATTTTTTTATTACTAAAAAATTAGTCAGTGGACTTTGGAGTGACATTTTCTAAGCTTGACACCTAGAGATTACATACTAATGAAGTTTGAGGTGGAAGACATTCGAAATGAGATTTTACATGTGTTTTCTTTGCAAAAAGCTTTGTTTTTGAAATTTTAAAAAACTAATGCTTCATTGACAATTAACTTAAATTCTCCCACCAAATTCTCTTTTCTCTCCTACTTAATATAGTGAAATTCCCTTATTTTCACTAACATAACGGTCCCACAACCATGTTCTTCAACCTGAGAATAGCGAGATTTACCATTGGTGGTGTCGATCAAGCTTGGGAGAGGAACATTGCGGTGAAATCTTCAAAGGTTGTATTATGTAACCCTTTGCATGCTTATTCTTCTTTTTAATACAATTAGAATGTTGTCAATTTCATCGCTTCCACTGTGCATGCGTTCTTTATATTCCATCAAATGGTATTAGTGCATGTTTATAATGTTCTATTGCATTTTGGTTGGTGTTATTCATGTGATGAATGCTTGGTTGACTAAAGTGGATACATTACAGCTTTGGCATTAGTTTTCATTTAATTTGTTGTTAAAATTTGTAATTGTTCACATGTATATAAGCTTTAATGTTTGGCAAAGAGTTTATAAATTTTCTAGAGTCATTAGAGTCGTTTTTAGGCTGTAATTGCTCAATTTTGGGAAAGAGGAGAGCTTCTCTTTGGTGAAGAAAAGCTCACAGACCCAGAAGTTACTCCCAGACCCGGTCCAGACCCGAAGACCGGACCCGCAGCGCCCTTCCAACCGGGTTCGTTGTGTTCCCCTATGCACGCCTCGTCCAGACTCGTGTTCGACCCCTTTATGACCCGTCCGACCTGGTTCCATTAGTAGTCCCTGCGTGTTAGCTGTCTCGTCAACCCGACCAACCCATGCGCCTGATTCGAGACCCGGTTCGTGCCCCACCGACCCGTACGCCTCCTTCCGTTGACCGACCCATGCGTATGTTGACTAGCCGGTCCAGATGGTCTGGATAGTTCTGGTAGACCTGGATGAGCCGGTCTGATTGGTTCAACCTAGTTTTTGGTGTTTTTGAGCTGGTTCGAGTGGCTTTTGGCAGGTTCGAATTGGTTCAAAGTGTTTGAAGCTGGTTCGAGGAAGCTTCTTGCTGTTTTATGTAATAATTTAGTTGTTTGTTTTCTTTTAATGCCAAAACCGGTCCACTTTATTGTTGTTTACTTACTATGAAATTGATGTATAATATTGTTTGATTATGTGTGCATAAAGTATGCCATATAGTTTTTTAAGAAACCCCACTGCAGGATAAACATGTGGCATGCATTTGTTATATATTATAAGTGTTATAATGTATATAGTATGCATGCTAGGTTATAATATAAGTATTATATTAAAGCATGTTTGTTAAGGAAGCATGTTATAGATGAATTTTCTAGGGTTATAAATGTTATAATTTCTTTTATAATTGTTATAATATAACCTAGACTTTTAAAATCTATAACAAAGATAAGATGCATGTTCACCTAGGGTTAACCAGTGCAATTCAATCGCCTTTTTAAGAGTTAGAATAGGTTGATTACTTGTAAAACAAGAGTTGTTTACTTACCCGGGGAGATCTTGTCTAATATTGAGGATACTTAAGTTGATGGTTTACGAAATACCTCCTACTTGGAGATCAAACTAGTGTCTAAGTCAATAACCCTTGGTTTATGAGCATGCATGAGTGGTGTAAGGTAATAAAATTGGTTTATCACCTAGACATTATAGGTTCATCCCGATATAAGAGTTATACTAGGAAAAATCACCTAGACTTAGGTTGTTAAATATTATCTGTTAATAACCAAGTAAATACGCAATCTTTTATAAAATAGAACACTTCAATGGGAGATTAATAGTTTATGAGATATATTTTTTCTAGCTCTCACGTCCCTAAGAGTTCACAATATGAGATCTATGCTCAGCTTTGGGTTGCTATTAGCAGCAACCTCCCTTCGGAAAGTGTTTGCATGGGTCAATAGCAAGGTGAATAGGGGAAGTAGTTCATCGTAAGTAGGTGAAGGGTGTGTGGCTACACGTCCTATAGTCTCTTCTATTAGGTCACACCGTGAGATTCTTATGTTGCACGTGATGGTTGGCTTTATGCAGCACTTTGCTAGTCGTTTAGTGACGGTTATCCCTTCGGAAGGTTGTAATAGAGGATTCGAAACACCGTGAGCTCTAGAAAGTGATAGGTTTGCTTAGGTCTATTTTCAAACAGTTTTTTCTCCTTCAAGGGCTTGTTTGATTCCGATCACTGCAATTCAAAAGTGGCGGGTATACACTTACAACACTTACTATGTGTTAGTAAAGTTTGACCAAATAAATGGTAGCTAAGTACTATAAGGATAAGAGTTATTCTAGTATTAGTATTTAGTGAAGAATGTCTTGATTCAGTGAAAGAGTAGTGAACTGCCCTTCGGTGAGGGCTATTTTGATTTACTGAAGTATCGTAGCAAAATAATAATGAGAATGGGTACAAAATTTTTGCTAAATAAATTGGATTAAAAAGAGTTAAAAGTAATTCTCTATAAACTTGTTTACTTTTTCAGCAATGTCATTATCCATTATACAACTTCTAGCTTCTAAAAAACTTAATGGCGATAATTACAGAACTTGAAAATTGAATATCAATACGATATTAGTAATAGATGATCCCCGATTCGTTTTAACAGAGGAGTGTCCTCCATCCCCTAATCCCAATGCAAATCGAATAGTTCGGGATGTGTATGACAGATGGGTCAAAGCTAATGAGAAGGCTCGAGTTTATATCTTAGCTAGCATATCTGATGTATTGTCTGAGAAACATGAGAAGTTAACTACTGCAAAAGAGATCATGGACTCTTTGCAAGGCCTTTTTAGACAACAATCCATATCTGTCAACGGACTCCAGATTTACAAATCTTAAAAATAAAGTTTCAAAGTCAGAAGCAGATGTTGCTTCCACCTTAAAGGGGAAACCCCAAAAAGAATCATCTTCTGGGAGTAAATCTGGCCCTTATTTCGCCAAGAATAGAGGTATTCAAAAGAAAAAGAAGAAAATTAGGAAGGGGAAGGCTTCAACTGCACAAAGCTGAAAATGAAAAACTAGGTAAATTAGATTTATTGGTTATTGAAATATGTATAGTAGAGAATGAATATTCTACCTAGATATTGGATTTAAAGGCCACTAATCATGTTTGTTTTTCTTTTCAGGAAACTAGTTCCTGGAGGCAGCTTGAAGAAGATGAGATTACTCTCCAGGTTGGATCAGGGGAGTGTATCTCAGCATAAGCAGTGGGAGCTGTTATGTTAACTTTTGGAAATAGATATCTGTGTTTAGAAAATGTTCTTTATGTACCTTATTATAAAAGAAATTTAATATCTATTTCCTATTTATGGGAAGATTTATACAAAGTAAACTTTTGTCTTAATCAAGCGTTCATTACAAAAAGAGGTATACAAATCTGTTCTGCAAACTTTGAAAGTAACTTATATAAGTTAAAACCACCTAAAGTTGAAGTTGTATAACACATAAATGTTTAAAACAGCTGAAACTCAAAGAAAAAGGCAATGCATTTCTTAGAGTACCTGTCTTTGGCAATTCAGACTTGGCCACATTAATCTTAACAAGATTGAGAGACTGGCTAAAGGTGGTCTTCTATACAAGTTAGAAGATGTCTCTTTACCACCATGTGAATCATGTCTCGAAGGAAAAATGACAAAAAGATCTTTTTCTGGAAAAGGACTTCGAGCCAAAGAAACCTTACAGCTCATGTGTTCGGACCTCTGCAGACCGATGAGTGTTAAAGCACGGGGAGGTTATGAATATTTCATTAGCTTTATAGATTATTATTCAAGGTACGATTACATTTACCCAATTCATTTTAAGTCTGAAGCTTTTGAAAAGTTCAAGGAATTTAAGATCGAGGTTGAGAACCTGTGAAACCAAGATCTCAATTTCCCTACTTAAGCAGGTAATTAAGGAATTAACTAAATATAAGTTAAATCCTATGTTAAAGAGAAGGAAAATTTCTAAGTATTAAAGAGATTTTGTTTGAGTAGCTTGAAGTTAAGCCTTGACTAGTGAAAAATTGGCTAAGTATGAAGTCAAAAAGAAACAATGTGTGTGGTGTTAGGAAACATTAAATGCATGAGATGAGGCTAAGTTAGTAGAGGTTTAAAGGAGTTAAGCATTGAAGCAAAGGGAAACCATGCATAGAGAATATGAAGTTGGACGCATGTTGGCTGAAGCATTGGGAAGAGGCATTTCTAAAAGTTGCTCATGCGTTGAAGCTGCATGAGTGAGAGCGAGAGAAGCTTGAGCGCAAGGTGTTGGGCGAACGATCGCATAGCTATGTGGGTGGCGCTGAGTGATGCACTAGACGATCGTGTAGTTACAGGTGGCGTTAAACAATGTGATGTGATGCACTAGACGATAAGTGTAGAAGCTAAATGATAGCACTCGACGATAGCACTAGATGATAGCGCTAAATGATGAGTAGGTGCTAGATGACAAACTTAGACACTAAACGATGCATTAGGCAGGCGCTGGGCAATAGACGCGGACATTAGGTGATAGCGTTACATGATAAGCATACGCGTTAGACGATGGGAGTGATGCGTTAGACGATAGGCGTCAGCGCTACACGATGGAGCTAAACAATAGGCATAGAAGCTATTCAATGGGTTATGCGCTAGATGATGAGAGTCATTGAGATCGTTAATAGCGAGAGATACGCGATAGTGAGATCATTAAGAGCAAGAGATCAGTATGGATGGGACGCAGGCATTAGACGATTGGCAACGGCGAGAGGGCTAGATGTTAAGATACAGTGATAGATTCATTAGAAAATGGAGCTTTGCGATGAAGTGCAAGAGTTGCACAATGGACTAAATGATGCGCCAAGTGTTTAGGTGATGCTGAGGTTTGCATTACGCCAAGCTGATGAGCTCACTCGGAAAAATGGCTATATGGAGAGGTGGTTGGGCTTGAGTTAGTAGGAGCTGGACTAATAGAGTTTCATGCAAAGAAGTCTTATGCATAAGGAAGACAACTAAAGTAGGTAAATGGCAAGGGAGTAGGTGGTGGCAATAAAGCATGGTGCAAACACTCCAAAGTAGGAGGTGTCTTGCATTGAGGCTTAGTAAATATGAGAAGGATCAGTTCCCTTGGCCTATAAATACCACTACAAGGTATTTCATCAATTCATAACTCGAAATCATCTTCAGAGAACATTAAGAAGAGTGTTAGAGGGAAGATTTGGAGGAGACTATGCACTAATCATGACGGGATGCGTTGGTAGCAAGACCATGCGTTGATAAAGAAGTTCGAAGAGGAGGAGATGCTGTCGAACAGTGAGATATAGAAGTAACATCGATTTGGGACGAGAAGTTCTCCTAGAATACTCGTGAGTTTTGAGTGATTTTAAAGCCACCGGAAAGATCTGAGAATCTAGTTTTCAGGGTAGGGCTATCAAAGAAGAAACTCCAAGGAATTAGGCTAAAGAGTGAGGAAAAGATAGAAGGGTCGAGCTTTCAGGTAAGCTTAGGCCAGTCTTGATGTTTTAAAGATTCCGTCTAAACCACGCAGACTTCTAAGTAAATATTTTAAGACAACCTTTCTGAGACATTTTAAAACATGTTTGTAGAAGGAAGTATCTCGAGATATGGCTTGTAACTGTGTGTAATCTAAGCCTGAAGTTGAACATGGAATTTAGGGTTCAAAAGGGAGCCGAGAAAACCAAGGAACTTCTAAGAGAAAGGTTCCTATGTTACCAAGGTGAGTGGTACTTTCCTTTAAGTCTTAAGCATATCTATTAGAGTAAATTGTATATGCTATGAATGAGTAATTAGCATGAGAATGAGATTATATGTTCGGGATGGTCAGGGGGTCAATAGACCTAGTTCCTGAGCCCCTAGTGGAACCTCATGGGAAGTTCAGGGGACCGAGAGGTCTAGTTCCTGAGCCTGTGGGAGGAACCTTGTATAGGATGGTCAGAGGGCTGGCAGGCCTAGCTTTTGAGCCTCTAAGCGGGGAGCTATGTGCACATAGGAAACAAATGGAATGCAAGAGAGTGAGCGTTAATGATTAGTATCAGTTGACTATCTACCGTGAGTGTAGGTAGAGTTTGAGATTAGACTGATGCAAGGCTGAGGTTTGAGTATTAACCTCGTATTTGGGATATGTTTGTATTATTTATGAGTTGAAATAGACTCTAGAAGTTACTTATCACTCACTTAGCTTTATGAAGCTCATTTTTTTCTTTTATGTTTTTTTTCCCAGGTAACGAAAGGTGGGGAGTTCTAGGGTACTACTAAGGTCAATGTCTACCATAGTCACAATCACACTTCCAGGTTTTAGAATTGTTGTTGTAAACTTTGTAGTAAGTGTGAGAGTTATATAAGCGTTGTACTGGCTGTAATAAAATGAGTTGTTGTTTACATCCTTGGTTTAAAGTTTACTTAGAGTTAAGAGGCTTAGATGTGCAGTAGGTATCACAAAAGGGTGGTATCTGTGGTCCTTCACACCTCCCTTCAAGGTCAGGCGGTAGGCTCGAGGTGGGGTGTGACAACTTGTGTTCAGAGCGTAAGTTTCTGGGAAAGTTGAAGAGGTAGTTGACACTAGTTTGGTATCAAAGCATAAATTTTTTGAAAATCGAAGGGTTGAGCTTAGGAAAAATCTGAGGCTCGAGTTCCGTAAAACCAAAAGGAAATGTTATAGAGTAAAGGTTTAAAGAGAACCCTAAGACTTAATCAAAGTAAGACTAAGAGGAATAGCGGAAGTGGCATGACCTAGCAGGCAACTGGAGCTGGAACTCACAACGTTACCTGAAGATCTACCGAGGAAGGTAAGTATGAATTTAATTATTCTCATTTAGAGTTTGAGATAGAAAAGTTATTTGTAAATAGTTTGGTTCGGCGACTAGCTAAGAGGTGGCTAGTAGCAGTATCGTTGAATAGACTAAGAAAGTTAATTTTAGAGTAGCGCAGTGGGAGCGTAGTAATAGTAGGGTTATAAAAGTTTGCAACAGAGGTTGTTGTAAGACCTTAAACTAAAGTAAATCTGAGTAAATTTCAAGGATGAAATTTCCTTAAGGGGGAAGTAATTGTGAAACCAGAATCTCAATTTCCCTACTTAAGAAGGTAATTAAGGGAATTAACTAAGTATAAGTTAAATACTATTTTAAAGAGAAGGAAAATTTCTAAGTGTTGAAGAGATTTTCTTTGAGTAGCTTGAACTTAAGCCTTAACTAGTGAAAATTTGGCTAAGTGTGAAGTAAAAAAGAAACCATTTGTGTGGTGTTAGGAAACATTAAATGCATGAGATGAGGCTGAGTTAGTAGAGGTTTAAAGGAGTTAAGCTTTGAAGCCAAGGGCAACCATGCGCAGAGATTGTGAGGTTGGACGCATGTTGGCCGAAGCGTTGGCAAGAGGCATTGCCAAAAGTTGCTCATGCGTTGAAGCTACATGAGCGAGATCGAAAAAAGCTTGAGCGCAAGGTGCTGGGCAAACGATTATATAGTTATGTAGGTGGCGCTAAGCGATGTGCTAGACGATCGTGTAGCTACAGGCGACACTAAAGAATGTGAAGTGATGCGCTAGACGATAAGCGTAGAAGCTAAACGATAGTGCTAGACGATAGCAATAGACGATAGCACTAAAGGATGAGCGGGCGCTAGACAATAATCTTAGATGCTAGACGATGCGTTAGGCGGGCGCTAGGTGATAGACGCAGACGTTGGGTGATGGTGTTACATGATAAGCAGACGCGTTACCCGATTGATGTGATGCGTTAGACGATAGACGTCAACGCTATACGATGAAGCTAAACGATAAGGGTAGGAGCTATGTGATAGACTATCCGCTAGATGATGAGACTTAGCGAGATCGTTAACAGTGAGAGATACACGATAGTGAGATCGTTAACAGTGAGAGATACGCGATAGTGAGATCGTTGAGAGTGAGAGATCAAAAAACGAATGAGCTATGCGATGGGGCATAAGTGTTATGCGATGGGACGCAAACACTAGACGATTGGCAATAGTGAGAGGGCTGGATGATAAGCGACAGCGAGAGGGCTACATGTTAAGCAACAATGATAATTTCATTAGACGATGGAGTTGTGCGATGAAGTGTAAGAGCTGCACGATGGACTAATGAGGGCCAAGTGTTTAGGCGACGTTGAGGCTTGCTTTACACAAGGCTAATGAGCTCACCTAGAAAAATGGCTATACTTAGAGGTGGTTGGGCTTTAGTTAGTAAGAGTTGGACGAATAGAGTTTCATGCAAAGAAGTCTTATACATGAGAAAGACAACTCAAGTAGGTGAATGGCAAGGGAGTAGGTGGTGGCAAAGCATGGTGCAAACACTCCAAAGTAGGAGGTATCTTGCATTGAGGCTTAGTAAATATGAGAAGGACCGATTCCTTTGGCTTAGAAATACCTCCACAAGGTGTTTCTTCAATTCATAACTCGAAATATTCTACAAAGAACATTAGGAAGAGTGTTAAAGGGTAGATTTCGAGGAGACTATGCATTGATCATGAAGGGTATGTGTTGGTAACAAGACCATGCAATGATCATGAAGTTCCAAAAGGAGGAGATGCTATCAGACACTGAGGTCTGGAAGTAGCGTCAACTTGGGATGAGGAATTCTTTCAGAATACTCATGCATTTTGAGTGATTCTAAAACAAGCTCTGAGAGTCTAGGTATAAAGGTAGGGCTGCCAGAGAAGAAAGTTCAAGAAATCAGTCTGGAGAGTGATGAAACAGTAGAAGGGTCGAGATATCGGGAAAGCTTGGGCTAGTCTTGATATTTTGAAGATCTTAGTCAAACCAGAAAGACTTATGATCTAAGATTTTAACGTATGCTTCCTGAGACATTATAAAACATGTTTGTAGAAGGAAGTATCTCGAGATAAGGCTTGTAACTATGAGTAATCTAAGCTTGAAATTGAATGTGAAATTTAGGGTTCAAAAGGTAGCCAAGAAAACCAAGGAACTTCTAAGAGAAAGGTTCCTATCTTACCAAGGTGAGTGGTACTTTCCTTTAAGTCTTAAGCATTTCTATTAGAGTAAATTGTATATGCTATGAATGAGTAATTAGTATGAGAATGAGATTATGTGTTCGGGATGGACAGAGGGTCAATAGACCTAGTTCCTGAGCCCCAAGTGGAACCTCATAGGATGGTCAGGGGACCGAGTGGTCTAGTTCCTGAGCCTATGAGAGGAACCTTGTATGGGTTGGTCAGAGGGCCGGCAGGCTTAGCTTCTGAACCCATAAGCGGGGAGCTATGTGCACATAGGAAACAAAGGGAATGCAAGAGATTAAGCATTTATGATTAGTATCAGTTGACTATCTACCGTGAGTGTAGGTAGAGTTTGAGATCAGACTCATTCAAGGCTGAGGTTTGAGTATTAACCTCATATATGTGATATGCTTGTATTATTTATGAGTTGAAATAGACTCTAGAAGTTACTTATCACTCACTGAGCTTTATGAAACTCATTCTTTTCTTTCATGTTTTTCTTCCCGAGTAGCGAAAAGTGAGGAGTTCCAGGGTGTTGCTATGGTCAATGTCTGCCACAGCCACAGTCACACTTCCGAGTTTTAGAATTGTTATTGTAATCTTTGTAAGACCGAGAGTTGTATAATCGTTGTACTGGTTGTAATAAAATGAGTTATTATTTACATCATTGGTTTAAAGTTTACTTAGAGTTAAAAGGTTCAGATGAGTAGTAGGTATCACAAAAGAGTTGTATTTGCAGTCTTTCACGCCTCCCCTTCGGCTCAAGAGGCAGGCTTGGGGTGGGGTATGACTAAACCAATTAGGTAAATCTATTAAGACACTTCGATCAGATCGAGATGGGAGTATTTTGACTTGAAATTCCAGGACTATATGATAGAACAAAGGATTCAGACACAACTCTCTACACCAGGAACGCCTCAATAGAACGGTGTATCCCAACGGAGAAACAAAACCTTGTTGGACATGGTTCGGTCCATCATGAGTTATGTCCAGTTGCCTAACTCGTTCTTGGGATATGCTGTAGAGACTGCATCTTACATTTTGAATAACGTTCTCTTTAAGAGTGTTTCAGAAATACTTTATGAGTTATGGACAGAACATAAAGCTAGTTTACGTTATTTCCGGATTTGTGGTTGCCTGGCACACGTGTTGGTGCAAAATCCTAAGAAATCGGAACATCGTTCAAAATTATACATGTTTGTAGGTTACCCTAAAGGAACGAGAGGTGGTCAATTTTATAATCCTCGGGATGATAAGGTAATTGTATCGCCAAATACCACATTCCTAGAGGAAGACCACATTTGAGATCATAAACCCTACAGTAAACTAGTATTGGAAGAGATTTCAAATAAGTCTACAGACGAATCAACAATAGTTGTTCATCACCCTTGCTCATCAACAAGAGTTATAGATAGATCAAGGACGTCTGGTCCATCACATCCTACTCAAGAGTTGAGAGAGCCTCGACATAGTGGGAGAGTTATGAGATAGCCTGACCGTTGTATGGGTTTAACTGAAAGCAAAGTCAACAGACCTGATGATGTCTTAGAGAATCCATTAACATATAAATAGGAAATGGATGATGTTGATCGAGATCAATGGATCAAAGCCATGGACCTTGAAATAGAGTCTATGGACTTTAATTCAGTCTGGGAACTTGTAGATAAACCTGATGAGGTAAGACCTATCGATTGTATGTGGATCTACAAGCGTAAAAGAGACCATACGGGGAAGGTATAGACCTATAAACCTAGTTAGTAGCAAAGAGTTAGACCCAGGTTGAGGGGGTGGATTATGAAGAAACCTTCTCGCCTGTTGCTATGATCAAATCAATCAGGATACTCTTGTCCATTGCCACTTTTTATAATTATGAAATTTGACAAATGGATGTCAAGACTACCTTTCTAAATGGAGATCATGAAGAGAGTATTTATATGATCCAACCAAAAGGGTTCATTGAATAGGGTCAAGAGCAAAAGGTTTGCAAACTTGAGAGATCTATTTATGCATTGAAACAAGCATCCAGATTCTGGAATATAAGATTTGATACTGCGGTCAAATCTTATGGCTTTGAACAGAACGTTGATGAACCGTGTGTATACAAAAAGATCATCAACTCCACTGTAACATTTCTAGTTTTGTATGTAGATGATATCCTACTTATTGGAAACAATGTAGGATACCTAATTGACATTAAAAATTGGCTAGCAACCCAATTTCAGATGAAAGATCTGGGAGAAGCGCAATATGTTATTGGGATTCAAATAGTTCCAAACCAAAAGAACAAAACTAGAAAGGCAGTCTTGTAAATGGGAGATTGTTAGATATATTTAAATACTGATATGTTTAATTAAAATATGAACTATGTATGTGGATTAATAATTTATCACATTGAATTATTTTATTAGATTGGGCCATATTATGTGATCTAATAAATTAAAGCCCTAGATTCCTAATGTATTATAGATTTAATGGGTAAAAACTCATTCCTAGTTAATTAAGGTTTAATGGGAACCCTAATTGAACTAGTATATAAAGAAACCTTAGGCTATGATCCCTAATATACCAAAACAATAAGCACTCAGTTTTTCTTGAATCCTATCTAGAGAGAGATCCACTAAGGGAATTTGGAGTTTTGGTTGAGGAAGACAATAGCCACTTTAGAACCATCATCAATCTTTTAATGGAATCCGGTACATATATATTCTTAACAATTTGGCATGAATGATCTTAGGGCTAATCTATTTAATATAGATTTAAAGTAATTATGCTAACATTTGAAGCATAATTCAAAACCAAATAAATAAATAATTAATAATAGAGTACGTAGGTTTTAGATGAAAAATTGTAGTTTGAGCTGGGATTAGAAAATAATTTAGACAAGAATTGAAATTTATGTTCATCGACTGTATATTGCGTTTTTTTTTTACGATACGTGAGTATGAGTTCGAACTTCAAACTTCAAGATTGATAGCACAACCTCATATTGTGATATTATATTATTGTAGCATCATTACAACAATTAGATGAACATTTTCATGGTCATTGTACTCTAATAAAAACTTATTTAGGTGATCTAATATTTCTATCCTCTAACTTTTGCATAAATTTATCCTTGTGAAATTGATCTTGATTCACTAATAACCTATAAATGACATACAATAAGTTTTTTAACAATACATATTAAGCTCGGTCAGAAGACCGATGACACGATCGCATTAGAAGTGAAAAACAAAATCTGATATTAACAGAAAGGGATTGATCATGAGTATATAAGCACTATTGATATTAGACATTTTGGATGATATCAAAAGTAAAGTAATGATGGTTTATATCCAAACTGGAAAATATCATATCGCTGTGAAAATAGACAGGGTTTCGTTCCCTAAATTATTAGATAATTATAATGAACACATTTTAAATAGATTATTGAGAATTTTTGTACTAAAACTCTACTAGATCATCCTAAAACTTCAAATTTGATTAATGCATAATGATAATGAACACATTTTAACGGGGGTCTATAAGTTTATGAATAAAAATATCTTGTGAAAGAGGTAATTTCAATAATTGTAATTTTTATCTATTTTAATTGTATCTCCTTTTAATATTTTATAACTCTTAGGCTGTGACGAAATAATTACGGTTTCTACTCTATTAAGAATATAGAGATAAAAGTAATAAATCATAATAAATGAGTGAAAGGAAATTAGTGGAACAAGGGCCTCCATCCTCTCATTGGCCTGAAATGATATGGATTTAGTGATTATGTTCCTAAATCAATTGTTCATTAGAGGAATAGTGGTACTTAAGGAGAAAAGATGTAACTCAGGGGTATTTCAGTATTTGACCTAGCTGAGGTTACGAACAACCTGTGAAAGATCAACTTATCGATGACGGTTAGATCAAATGAACATATAATATATTTATAGTGAGGGAAGTGCAACTACAAGCTATAGTGGAAAGTCTTATTAGTTAATGAATGTTGATTAACTAGGTTAAAGAGTTTGACCGGTTAGTCTCAGATTGTTAGAGCCCATGATCTGTATGTCCATCGGGTCTCCTTGGTAGCTCAATATGGACAAAATTGAAGAACTAGGTGAAGTGAGAATTTGAAATGTTCAAATTCGGGTTTTAGGAAAATTGTATTTATATGAGATATCATTTACAATTATATAATTAATTTATTAATCAATTATTTTTTAAAGTATACTTGACAATTAGCATGAAAGTATATTTTAACCTTGATTAATGTGATTAATCAAAGCTAGGTGTCTTAAACAGTTTAATATATGATATTAAATTTGTTTATCTTCATTTATATGAATTTTTTTTTATTAAATAATTTTCAAAATTTGAAAATTGTTTTTCATTTTTTTATTATTAAAAAATTAGTGAGTGGAAAAATCCTTGGATTTTGCCACTAACTAAGTGGACTTTGGAGTGACATTTCCCAAACTTGAGACCTAGAGATTACATGCTAATTGAGTTTTAGGTGGAAGACATGCGAAATGAGATTTTGCATGTATTTTCTCTACAAAAGGCTTTGTTTTTTAAATTTAAAAAAACTAATGCTTTATTGACAATTAACTTTAATTCTTCCACCAAATTCTCTTTACTCTCCTACTTAATATAGTGAAATTCCCTTATTTTCACTAACATAACGGTCCCACAACCATATTCTTCAACCTGAGAATAGCAGGATTTACCATTGGTAGTGTCGATCGAGCTCGGGAGAGGAAGATTGTGGTGGAGTCTTCAAAGCTTGTATTCTTTAACCCTTTGCATGCTTATTCTTCTTTTAATACAATTAGAATGTCATCGATTTCATCGCTTCTGTTGTGAATGCGTTCTTTATGTTCCATCAAATGGTATCAGTGCATACTTATAACGTTCTATTGTATTTTGGTGGGTGTTATTCATGTGATGAATATTTGGTTGACTAAAGTGGATACATTATGATTCTGGTATTAGTTTTCATTTAATTTCTTGTTGAAATTTGTAATGGCTCAAATGTATATGAGCTTTAATGTGTGGCAAAGGGTTTGTAAATTTTCTATATTCATTATAGTCATTTCTAGGCTGTAATTACTGGATTCTGGGAAAGAGGAGAGCTTCTTTTTGGTGAAGAAAAGCTCACAAACCCGGAAGTTACTCCCAGACCCGAAGACCGGACCCGCAGCACCCTTCTGACTGGGTTCTTTGTGTTCCCGTATGCACGCCTCGTCCAAACCCATGTTCGACCCATTTATGACCCGTCCAACCCAAATCCATCAGAAGTCCTTGCGTGTTAGCTGTTTCCTCAACCCGACCTACCCGTGCGTTCGATTCGAGACCTGGTTTACGCCCCACCGACCCGTGCACCTCCTTCCGTTGACCGACCCATGCGTACGTTGACCAGTCGGTCCAGATGGTTTGGACCGGTCCAATTGACTTGGTTGAGTCGGTTTGACCGGTTCAACCTGGATTTTGGTGTTTTCAAGTCGGTTCGAGTGATTTTTGGCCGGTTTGGATTGGTTCAAAGTGTTTGAAGCCGGTTCGAGGAAGCTATTTGCTACTTTATGTAATAGTTTAGCTGTTTGTTTGCTTTTAATGCCAAAACCGATCAACCTTAGTGTTGTTTATTTATTATGCATGTGATGTATAAATTTGTTTGATTATGTGTGCATAAAGTATGCCATATAGTTTTTTAAAAACCCCATCGTAGGATAAACTTGTGTCATGCATTTGTTATATGTTATAAGTGTTATAATGTATATAATATGCATGCTAGGTTTTAATATAAGTATTATATTAAAGCATGTTTGTTTAAGGAAGCATGTTATAGATGAATTTTCTAGGGTTATAAATGTTATAATTTGTTTTATAATTGTTATAAAATAACCTAGACTTTTAAAATCTATAACAAAGATAAGATGCATGCTCACCTAGGGTTAACCAGTGCAATTCAATCGCCTTTTTAAGAGTTAGAATAGGTTGATTACTTGTAAAACAAGAGTTATTTACTTACCCGGAAAGATCTTGTCTAAGGTTGGGGTACTTAAGTTAACGGTTTATGGAACACCTCCTACCTGGAGATCAAACTGGCATCCAAGTCAATAATCCTTGTTTTATGATCATGCATGAGTGGTATAAGGTAATAAAATTGGTTTATCACGTAGACATCATAGATTAATCACGATATAAGAGTTATACTAGGAAAAATCACCTAAACTTAGGTTGTTAAATATTATCCGATTAATAACCAAGTAAATACCCAATCTTTTATAAGATAGAATATTTTAGTGGGAGATTAATAATATATGAGATACATTATTTCTAGCTCTCACGTCCCTAAGAGTTCACATCGTGAGATCGATACTTAACTTCGAGTTGCTATTAACGGCAACTTCCCTTCGAA
The DNA here is from genome assembly GCF_027475165.1 of Benincasa hispida. Lineage (NCBI taxonomy): Eukaryota > Viridiplantae > Streptophyta > Magnoliopsida > Cucurbitales > Cucurbitaceae > Benincasa > Benincasa hispida. The sequence continues at coordinate 57,061,057 of NC_143480.1, read as the reverse complement.
AAGTGTTTGCATGGGTCAACAACAAGGTGAATAGAGGAAGCAGTTCATAGTAAGTGGGTGAAGGGTGTGTGACAACACGTCCTATAGTCTCTTCTATTATGTCACACCGTGAGATTCCTATGTTGCGCGTGCTGGTTGGCTTTATGCGACCCTTTGCTAGTCGTTTGGCAACGGCTATCCCTTCGGAGGGTTGTAACATAGAATTCAAAACACCGTGAGCTCCATAAATGTTTCTCCTAGGGTTACTTAGGTCCATTTTCAAACAATTGTTTCTCCTTCAAGGGCTTGTTTGATTCTGATCTCTGCAATTCGAAAGTGGCGGGTATACACTTACAACACATACTAAGTGTTAGTAAAGTTCTCGAGAAAATAAACAGTAGCTAAGTACTATAAGGATAAGAGTTATTCTGGTATTAGTATTTAGTCAAGAATGTCTTGATTCAATGAAAGAGTAGTCAACTGCCCATCAGTGGGGATTATTCAGACTTACTGAAGTATCGTAGCAAAATAATAATGAGAATGGGTACATTATTTTTCCTAAATAAATTGGATTAAAAAGAGTTAAAAGCAATTCTCTAATAAATTTTTTTACTTTTTCAGCAATGCTATCATCCATTACACAACTGCTAGCTTTTTAAAAAACTTAATGGCGATAATTATGGAACTTGGAAATCGAATATCAACACGATACTAGTAATAGATGATCCCCAATTCATTTTAACGGAGAAGTGTCCTCCATCCCCTAATCTCAATGCAAACCGAATAGTTTGGGATGCGTATGACAGATGGGTCAAAGCTAATGAGAAGGCTCGAGTTTATATCTTAGCCAGTATATCTGATGTATTGTCTAAGAAACACGAGAAGTTAGCTACTGCAAAAGAGATCATGGACTCCAAATTTTTAAATCTTTATTGAAAAATAAAGTTTCAAAAGCAGAAGCAAATGTTGCTTCCACCATAAGGGGAAACCTCAGAAAGAATCGTCTTCTGGGAGTAAATCTAGCCCTTCTTTCTCTAAGAATAGAGGTATTCAAAAGAAAAAGAGGAAAACTGGGAAGGGGAAGGCTCCAACTGCACAGAAAGCTGAAAAAGAAAAACCAAGTAAATTAGATTTACTGGTTATTGAAATATTTATAGTAGAGAATGAAGATTCTACTTGGATATTGGATTCAAGGGCCACTAATAATGTTTGTTTTTCTTTTCATGAAACTAGTTCCTAGAGGCAACTTGAAGAAAATGAGATTACTCTCCGGGTTGGATCAGAGGAATGTATCTCAGCAAAAGCAGTGGGAGCTATTAAATTAACTTTTGGAAATAGATATCTGCATTTAGAAAATGTTCATGATGTACCTTATTGTAAAAGAAATTTGATATCTATTTTCTGTTTGTTGGAAGATTTGTACAAAGTAAATTTTTGTCTTAATGAAGCGTTCATTACAAAAAGAGGTATACAAATCTGTTCTACAAATTTAAAAAGTAACTTATATTAGTTAAAACCACCTAAAGTTGAAGTTGTATATAACACAAAAATATTTAAAACAGCTGAAACTCAAAGAAAAAGACAACACATTTCTCAGAGTACCTATCTTTGGCACTTGAGATATGACTACATTAATCTCAATAGGATTGAGAGACTGGCTAAAAGTGGTCTTCTATACAAGTTAAAAGATGTCTCTTTACGCCATGTGAGCCATGTCTCGATGGAAAAATGACAAAAAGATCTTTTACTGGAAAATGTCTTCAAGCCAAAGAAACCTTACAGCTCGTGCATTTAGACCTCTGCGGACCGATGAGTGTTAAAGCACAGGGAGGTTATGAATATTTCATTAGGTTTATAGATGATTATTCAAGGTATGTTTACATTTACCTAATTCATTTTAAGTTTGAAGCTATTTGAAAGTTAAAGGAATTTAAGACCGAGGTTGAGAAACTGTGAAACCAAGATCTCAATTTCCTTACTGAAGCAAGTAATTAACTTAGTATAAGTTAAATCATATGTTAAAGAGAAGGAATATTTCTAAATGTTGAAGAGATTTGCTTTGAGTAGCTCTTGCACTTCATCGCACAATTCCATCGTCTAATGAATCTCTCACTGTGGCTTAACATCTAGCCCTCTCGGTGTCGTTCATCATCCAGCTTTCTCGCCGTTGCCAATCGTCTAGTTCCTGTGTCCCATCGCATAGTGATCTCTTGCTCTTAACGATCTTGCTATCGCGTATCTCTCACTATTAACGATCTCACTGACTCTCATCGTCTAGCGCATAACCTATCACATAGCTCCTGTGTCTATCGTTTAGCTCCATCATGTAGTGCTGACGCCTATCGTCTAATGCATCACACCCTTCGTCTAACGCTTATGTTTATCGTGTAACGCCATCATCCAGCGTCTGCATCTATTGCCCGGCGCTCGCCTAATGCATCGTCTAACATTTAAGCTTATTTTCTAGTGCCCGCTCATCGTTTAGAGCTATCATCTAGTGCTATCGTGTAACGATATCGTTTAGCTTCTATGCTTATCGTCTAGTGCATCACTTCACATCGTTTAACGCCACCTGTAGCTACACAATCATCTGGCGCATCACTCAGCGTCACCCACATTGCTATGCGATCGTCCGCCCAGCACCTTATGCTGAAGCTTCTCTCGCTTCTGCTCACGCAGCTTCAACGCATGAGCAACTTTTGGCAATGCCTTTTGCCAACGGTTCGACCAACATGCGTCCAACCTCATAATTTCTACACATGGTTGGCCTTTGTTTCAATGCTTAACTTCTTTAAACCTCTATCTCATCCTTATCTCATGCGTTTAATGTTTCCTAACACCACACACATTTTTTCTTTTTGACTTCTTACTTAGCCAAGTGTTTAGGCGATGCTAAGGCTTGCATTACGCAACGCTGATGAGCTCACCCAGAAAAATGCCTATACCGAGAGGTGGTTGGGCTTGAGTTAGTAGGAGTTGGACGAATAGAGTTTCATGCAAAGAAGACTTATGCACGAGGAAGACAACTAAAGTAGGTAAATGGAAAAGGAGTAGGCGGTAGCAAAGAATGGTGCAAACACTCCAAATTAGGAGGTGTCTTGTGTTAAGGCTTAGTAAAGTTGAGAAGGATCGATTCCTTTGGCCTATAAATACCACTACAAGGTGTTTCTTCAATTCATAACTCGAAATTCTCTTTAAAGAACGTTAGGAAAAGTGTTAGAGGGTATATTTGGAGGAGATTATACATTGATCATGAAGGGCATGCGTTGGTAGCAAGACCATGCGTTGATCAAGAAGTTCCAAGAGGAGAAGATGCTGCCAGACAGTGAGGTATAGATGTAGCATCAACATGGGATGAGAAGTTCTTTCAGAATACTCGTGAGTTTTGAGTGATTCCAAAGCCACCTGAAAGCTCTGAGAGTCTATTTTTTAGTGTGGGGTTGTTGGAGAAGAAGCTCCAAGAAATTAGGCTGAAGAGTGTGGAAAAAACAATAGGATCGAGCTTTCGAGTATGCTTCGGCCAGTCTTGATGTTTTGAGGATTTCGGCCAAACCATGCAGAATTATGAGCTAATATTTTAATGTAAGCTTTCTGAGACATTTTAAAACATGTTTGTAGAAGGAAGTATCTCGAGATAAGGCTTTTTGGACATGGTTTTGTCCATGATGAGTTATGTTTGGTTGCTTAGAATATGCAGTAGAAACTGTAGCTTACATTTTGAATAACATTCTCTCTAAGAATGTTTCAGAAACACCTTATGAGTTATGGACAGAACGTAAAGCTAGTTTACATCATTTCTAGATCTGGGGTTGCTCGGCACACGTATTGGTGCAAAATCCTAAAAAATTGGAACATCGTTCATAATTATGCCTGTTTGTAGGTTACCCTAAAGGAACGAAAGGTGGTCAGTTTTATGATCCTCAGGATGATAAGGTAATTGTATCGACAAATGCCATATTCCTAGAGGAAAACCACATTTGAGATCATAAACCCCGCAGTAAACTAGTATTAGAAGAGATTTCAAATAATGCTACAGACGAATTAACAAAAGTTGTTGATCAACCTTGCTCATCAACGAGAGTTGTAGATAGATCAAGTACGTCCGGTCCATCACATCCTACTCAAGAGTTGAGAGAGCCTCGACGTAGTGAGAGGGTTGTGAGGCAGCCTGACTGCCATATGTGTTTAATTGAAAGTGAAGTCAACATACCTGGTTATGGCTTAGAGAATCCATTAACATATAAACAGGCAATGGATGATGTTGATCGAAATCAGTGGATCAAAGCCGTGGACCTTGAAATAGAGTCTATATACTTTAATTTAGTCTGGGAACTTGTAGATAAACCTGATGAGGTAAGATCTATCGATTGTAAATGGATCTATAAGCGTAAAAGAGACCATACGAGGAAGGTATAGACCTATAAAGCCTGGTCAGTAGCAAAGGGTTGGACCCAGGTTGAGGGTGTGGACTATGAAGAAACCTTCTCACCTGTTGCTATGATCAAATCAATTAGTATACTATTGTCCATTGCCACTTTTTATAATTATGAAATTTGAAAAATGGATGTCAAGACTACCTTTCTAAATGAAGATCTTTATGGTTCAACTAGAAGGGTTCATTGAACAGGGTCAGGAGCAAAAGGTTTGAAAATTGAAAAGATCTATTTGTGGATTGAAACAGGCATCCAGATTTTGGAATATAATATTTGATACGGCGGTCAAATCTTATTGCTTTGAACAGAATGTTGATGAACCGTATGTATATAAAAAGATCATCAACTCCACTGTAGCATTTCTAGTTTTGTATGTAGATGATATCCTATTTATTGGAAATAATGTAGGATACCTAACTTTCATTAAAAATTGGCTAGAAACCCAATTTTAGATGAAAGATCTGGGAGAAGCGCAATATGTTCTTGGGATTCAAATAGTTCGAAACTGAAAGAACAGAATACTAGCCATGTCTCAAACATCTTATATAGATAAGGTATTGTCTAGGTTTAATATGCAGGATTCTAAAAGAGGTCTTTTACATTCTAGGAATGGAATACACTTGTAAAAGGCACAATGTCCTAAGACACCTCAAGAAGTTGAGGATATGAGATGGGTTCCCTATGCATCAACAGTCGGAAGTCTGATGTATGCAATGCTATGTACTCGTCCAGATATATGCTTTGCAGTAGAGATTGTCAGTAGGTATCAGTTCAATCCTGGTTATGAACATTGGACTGCTATAAAGAATATCCTCAAGTATCTCAGGAGAACGAGGAGCTACGTGTTCATATATGGAAATAAGGATTTGATCATTACGGGATATACTGACTCCGATTTTCAAACCAATATAGACTATAGGAGATCTACTTGACAATCGGTGTTCACTCTAAATGGAGGAGCAGTAGTATGGAGAAGTATTAATTAGAGTTGCAATGCAGACTCCACAATGGAAACAGAATATGTTGCTGCTTGTGAAGCAGCCAAGGAAGTAGTATGGCTTAGGAAGTTCCTAAATGATCTGGAAGTTGTTCCAGACATACTGCCAATCATTATGTATTGCGAAAACAGTAGGGCAGTAGCGAACTCTAAATAGCCTAGAAGCCATAAGTGTAGAAAACATATTGAGTGCAAATATCATCTCAAAAGAGAGATCATGCTAAAAGGAGACGTTATTGTGAGAAAAATAGCATCTGAGGACAATATTGTTGATCCATTTACTAAGGCCCTCCCAGCTAAGATTTTCGTGGGTCACCTTAAGAGTTTAAGACTAGGGGTAGAATAAATAGGGCAAGTGGAAGAAATTGTGGGTATCGGATGCCCTAGTTTATTGTATATAGTTTTCTCTCACAGCACTCAACTTTGTTGTAACCCACTAGGAGTTTTAGTTGTTGGGTTGTATGTCCTAAAACTCGTAGTTTTGTAAACAGTAAACATATATGAAGTTTATTCAGACAAGTGTTGTTGATTGTTTAATAACTCTAAATCCAATAAACTACAAACCTTTGGCTATTGTTATGAATACTTAGACTTTATGTGTTGACATAAACTAGATGAAGTTCGAGAAAAATAGCCTAAACCGTCTATAGTACTTGGATTAAGTTGGATACCTATTTCTGAAGATACTATCGAATACGACCTGCTCTATGATTGTTACAAATGTTGTAAAGTGTCATAAATGATGTGATCAGTTCGTTCATGTAGAGAAATGTGAGAGGGGGTGTTCTAAATAATGAGATTGTGTAAGACAGACCACGAAATAATCACTTTTACGTATTAACACCGTTTACTATTAACATTGATTAATTTCACTTCTTGATGACCTAAATAACTTGATCTGAATCCTGAGCTGTCTATGAACTCCTGTTTATTCATGATTGTCCCTTGATCTGCATAGGTGAGGTTAAACCCAACATTGCTGCTCAATATGTCTCCCATTTTAGGGATAAGACCGGGTAGATGGTTAGGGACATAGAATTTGCAAAATGGAATTCGCTTCTACCCATTTTAGGGATAGTATAAAGGTTGTTCCCTGTTGATCCCAAGCCTTGAGCAAGGGATCCTATCCTTTCGTTGGCCTGAGAGGGAATGGATTTAGTGATTATGATCCTAAATAAATTATTCATTAGAGGGACAGTGATACTTAAGGAGAAAAGATGTAACTCAGGGGTATTTCGGTATTTGACCTAGCTGAGGTCACGAACAATCTATGATGGATCAACTTATTGATGATGTTTATATCAAATGGACACATAATATATCTATAGTGATGGGAGTACAACTACAGGCTATAGTGGATAATTCTGTTAGTTAACAAATGTTGTTTAACTAGGTTAAAGAGTTTGACTGGTTAGTCTCAGATCATTGAAGCCTATGATTTGTAGGTCCATCGAATTTCCTTGCTAGCTCAATATGTATAACATTGATGAACTAGATGAAATAAGAATTTGAAATGTTCAAATTCGGGTTTTAGGAAAAATTGTATGTTATATGAGATATAATTTACAATTATATAATTAATTTATTAATTAGTTATTTTTTAAAGTATACTTGATCGTTAGCATGAAAGTATCTTTTAAACTTGATTAATGTGATTAATCAAAGTTATGTGTCTGAAACAATATTAAATTTGTTTAAATAATTTCCAAATTTTGAAAAGTATTTTTCATTTTTTTATATTAAAAGATTAGTTAGTGGAAAAATCCAATTGTTGGATTTTCCCACTAACTAAGTGGACTTTGGAGTGACATTTCTGAAGCTTGACACCTAGAGATTACGTGCTAATGGAGTTTAAGGTGGAAGACATGCAAAATGAGATTTTTCATGTGTTTTCTCTACAAAAGGCTTTGTTTTTGAAATTTTAAAAAATTAATGCTTCCTTGACAATTAACTATAATTCTTCCACCAAATTCTCTTTACTCTTCTACTTAATATAGTGAAATTCTCTTATTTTCACTAACATAACGGTCCCAGAACCGTGTTCTTCAATAAGAGAATAGTGGGACTTACTGTTCGTGGTGTCGATCGAGCTCGAGAGTCTTTGAAGGTTGTATTCTCTAACCTTTTACATGCGTATTCTTCTTTTTAATGCAATTAGAATGTTGTCGATCTCATCGCTTTCGCTGTGCATACATTCTTTATGTTTCATCACAAACCACATCGCATCAAATCAACATCAACATCAATACCAACTTAAGTTCAACTCCACGAAACAAGTTTCTCCGGAAGCCTCGTTCGAACACTTATCCTTCAAGAAGATTATCAAACCCAAAGGTCGATCATCCAAGAAGATAAAAAAGCCCAAAGGCCGATCATCTAAGAAAATCAACAAGCCCGAAGCCCAATCGTCCAAGAAGATCATCAAGCCCAAACTCCAATCATCCAAGAAGATCAAGAAACTGAAAGGTTGATTGTCCGAAAAGATTATAAAGCCCAAAGGCCGATCATCCAAGAAGTTCTACAAGCCCAAAGGCCGATTGTTGAAGAAAATCATCAAGCCCAAAGGCCGATCATCTAAGAAGATGAACAAGCCCAAAGGTCGATCATCCAAGAAAAGCACCAAGCGCAACGGCCGATCATTCAAGAAGATCAACCGGCTTAAAGACTATAGTTTATTTTGAAAGCATCAAAATATTATGTATTAGAGATGGTATTCACTTTCCACAAAATTAATACAAATACAAAGTTCAAATTCCACGAATTAAGTTTCTCTGGAAACCTCATGCGAACAACTGCAACACCTCTTTTTTTTACTTAAAGCTCCAATTTATGCCTAATGGAAAAATTATGATAGTTTGGAGAAAACACTCCCATGGTGAAATTTTTTTTCAAAATTTATAGATAAAAGATAAACCATGACAATTTTAAAATATGTTCAAAAGGCACATTTAATGGCTATTCTAAACCGTCAACGAATTGAAATATAATAGGATTGTTTTAGGCTTCATTCTGGATCACTTTTAAGAGTGCTATAATTGATTATGAAAAAAAGTTAGTCGCTTTATGGGTTTGATAAAGTTGATTATGAATGAATGCATTAAAAATCACTTTTAAAACACACATTTATTCTACACTTATTAAATTCAATCATACTAGCACTCAACAAGTGGTTAACATATTTGATTTTTAAATAAAAAATAATGGAAAACAGAAAAGAAAACATCATTTAGAACTTCAAAAATAAAATGTCAATTTTGAATTGTTATTTTTATTGTAAACCTTTTTACTAAAATGATTTCTAACAAATTCCGTGTTTTTATTATTTCTCTAAAACTACAAATGTTATTTTTAACGTTTATGCGAAAATGTTACCTTCATTTCAATTGAAAAACAAATGCTATATAAAGAGGAAGCAATAGATGAAGATGGGTAAACATACAACAAAAATGATGTTGATTAATCCTTCAAATGTATTTTTCGGAGCTTGTGCTCTCATACTCTTTGGGATGCCACAGTCTATCAAGCAGATGCTAGAAATGTTATTGTAGTCGATCATCACTATGTAGCTCCACCTTTTAGCTTAGGAATAGTATCAAAAGAGGTACTGATTGCTCCGTCTGGATCGAGTCAAAGTACTTCAGACAATCCACCTCCCTCACCACATTTTCCACCCATCATTTTACATAAGGAATCTAGGATCAACTTTGGAATATTACTAAAAGGCATGTATATTCCTCCATCTGAAACTTCAGACTATTCTACCACCTCTACTTCATCATGTATCTTAGAACACCTATTCTACCATCTACTGCAAATGGACGGATGCCTTTATAAGTCATCAGCGTTGATATTTGTCGCAATACCCCTCAATTCAGAGTCTTTGTTACTGCTTTTACTACAAGTGTTGTGACAATATATTTAAAGTCACCCTCTTAAACTTAACTAATATGAAAAACGGGGGTCTACAAGTTTATGAATAAAATATGTTGTGAAAGGGGTAATTTCAATAATTGCAATTTTTTTATCTATTCAAATTGTATCTCCTTTTAATATTTTATAATTCTTAGGTTGTGACGAAATAATTACGGTTTCTTCATCTATTAAGAATATAGAGATAAAGGTAATAAATCACGATAAATGAGTGTATTTTAGTATCCTATTTTTCGATTGTAATACCTTGGATTTTTTCTTGCTTTCTTAATAACTTGTTGAATGATTATATATTAATCAAATAAATTACTAAAATCATTTTTTCTTCATGATATTTATATCATGATAATTTTTTCTAATTTTTAAATAACATATATAGTTGATAGTAAAAATAAGAAATTCTTGAAAAAATATAACTCCTAAGAATATAATGATAACACTACTAACTCGCCTTGAATGTTCAACTCTTTAATTATATTATTATTTATTTATTTTAGCAAGTTAGAGTGGGTGAATTGAAATTTATGACTTCTTGATCTAGGATTTATGCCAAAATCAATTGAGGCATGTTTAAGTTGACTATTATCATCTCATGATGTTGTTCGTTTATTATATATTGGGTAGTATAATGGCAACTTTATACCATTACTGTGATGGAAACAATATATAGATGGCATACGAATGCAAAGTTTGTATTAGTAAACGATACTATAGTATTTATTGTATTCCACCGAATTTGCATTTTTTTTTAATTATGATCTTACAAAAACATATGTTTAAATTTATTAATAGACCATCACTAATAGACATTTATAGACTTCTATCATATTCTATCAATGATAGAATTCATGATAACATGAATTCTATCATTGAGCTTACCATCACTAATATTTCTTTGTTTTTATTCCTTTTCTAGATTGAAGCATGTGAAATACCCATTTATACAAATACTGATACATACTGATAGACACTGATAAATTTCTATCAGTGTCTATCATCTATACACACTGATATCCCATTGTGTTCATATCCATTGATATCTTTCAATCTGTGTATATCACAACTATTCTGAAAATGAAGATACTTGATGAACTGATCATGGATATTGATATTGAACTTTTCTAACGGTCAATTTTAAAGTCAATGTTTTATTTTTTTACCATCTGATATCGTATATCAGTTTTGGTTATTAAAATTTATATATTGATTTCATTTTTTATGTAAGAGTTGTTGCAATATTAGGATTATCCATGGTTGATTCATTTTTTTGGCATCAAAACTAGGAGTATTATAACACTATAGTAATTGAGTTGAGAGTTGATAGCAACTGATAAAAGTCTATTAATGTCTATCAATAAACTATGAAATTGATAGACTTCAAAAGTATATAATATATATTTAAACATTGATAGACATTGATAGTAGTTTAAATATATTTATCAGTAAACTATGGGTTTTTTTTCTTATCTGCATTGCGTTTATGTGATAAATATTTGTGGATGAATTGTTGATGGATGTTTCGTGATAGAATTCTTGTTTTAAGGCTTTCTTTAAATTTCACAAAGTTAAACGATCGGATAGCTTTTGTTATGCGATCATGTAAAGCTTACTATACAATCGTATAGCATTTACTAAACGATTGTTTAGCTAATGCTATGCGATCGTGTAGAGTTTTTTACACGATCGTGTGGCACTGGTTGCATGATTGCATAGGCGCTAGCTTGCTAGACAATGATAGAAAGTGCTTGATATATCGTTTAGCTTCGTGTCCAATCGTCTATACGATCGTTTAGCTCATCAGCTGTCATCTACATGATCGTCTAGCTAGAGTCAACTGTCGTCTACACAATCGTCTAGCTTTTCATTCAATCGTTTACATAATTGAACTATCGTTTAGTTCTTGGAGCTTCGTCTATACGTGTAAAGCTTGAACCCTAATTATTTTTTTAAGTAAGAGTAAATAATGAGATGTTTCTTAATGAGTTGAATGAAGCCATGACTTAGGAAGGATAGAGGGTGGAAGCATGAAGAAATAAGATTGTGTAAGCTAAGTGTAAACCCCGAAATCTATGTTCCTAAACAAGTATGTTTCGCCAAAGGAATGATATATTAAATATCATATAAGTGAAAATCCATGCAAATTATAGAGGTTGAGAAGAAGGGAAAAGAAAAACGTATTAAATAAAGAAACTCACTTATTGGCTTGGGCTGAGTCATTAGATATGAGTTGACGTGGCGAATTATCCTTGAATTTGGGAGGCGGCAGGAAGATTAAAAGGGAAAAGGAACTTCGAAAGTTTGGTTTGGGCAATCTACATGAGCAAATTTAGTAAAATCGGTGCCATTTGAAAACTGAGAGAATCTAATTTTCAAAGTTGTCTTGCTGGAGAAAGAGGGCAAGAGAAGAAGAATGGAAAGTGATCAAATTATAGAAGAAACAAAATCTTGGGTTAATCAGGGCCCGAGGTGAAGATTGGGATCTCTAAGCCAAACTATAAGGAATTTGTGGCTGAAATTTTAAGAAAACCTATGCATAAGCAGACAGCTACTTGGAAAAAACAAGTAAACAGCTCCAGTAGAGATTATTGCAAGATTTTGTTAAGAGGATCTCGCTAATGAAGGAGATCTCGCTAATTTTGTGAAGAGGATCTCACTAATGAAGGAGATCTCACTAAATATTGTGGGGAGGATCACGCTCTAGAGGGGAATATTGCTAGAAATTTGGCAGGTATCACTGGTGTTGCTGGTGAGTGGGTATCACTGGTGTCGCTGGTGGATGAGTATCGCTAGTATCGCTCATGATGATCTCGCTGGTGTCATTCGTGGTGATCTCGCTGGTGTCGCTCATAGTGATCTTGTGGGTGTCGCTCATGGTGATCTCGCTGGTGTCGCTCTAGGGGATCTCGCTGGCCTCGCTCATGGGGATCTCGCTAGCCATGAAAACTAGAGAAGCATGTGACCCGTTAAGAGGCCAACAAGCTGTGAGTGACTATGTGACGAATTAATGTTTTAATAATTTAGAAACTATGGTTCCATTGAAGCTATTTCTCATGCTAGGTGTTGGAAACTATGATTTCTGTGAAGTTAGTCTCATGCTAAGTGTTTAAATGATATGCCAAGCAACATATTTGTTGAACGGTTTCTCATGTTAAGTAAAGCATGTTTTCCATGGGATTTGGGTAGATATGTTACCTTGTCCAAATGCTTTCAGTAGGTTTAAGTAACTCCATTTTTATGATAAACTAGTATGATGATGATGATTTGAGCACTAATCTTTAGTGTTCAACTGAATATTGTGACGAGTTACATGGCAGATACTGAAGGACAATGAGAAGGTATCCTTTCAACTAAATGTTTATGACTAGTTTTATTAAAACGAGGTATCGAAGGACATTTGAGAAGGTACCTGGCCAATTTGATACCAAAGGACTTTTGATAAGGTATCCAACCAATTTGATACCGAAAGACGTTGAGAAGGTATCTAACCAATTTGGTACCGAAGGACACTTGAGAAGGTACCTGGCCAATTTGATACCGAAGGACTTTTGAGAAGGTATCTGGCCAATTTGATACCGAAAGACATTGAGAATGTATCTAACCAATTTGGGTACCGAAGGACACTTGAGAAGGTACCTGGCCAATTTGATATCGAAGGACTTTGGAGAAGGTATCCGACCAAATTGATACCGAATGACATATGAGAAGGTATTTTAGCAGCTCGATATTGAAGGACAATGAGAAGGTATCCTAGTCAGGTACATAAGGTACGACGGTACTCAGTTATAACCATATGCACATAGGTAATACGACGTCGAGGGATCGAGCAAAAGAGTTCTCCCCAACTAAGGTTGACATTGACGGTTAGAACTATTAGTTCACTCCCAACTAAGGATAAAGGCAGTCATATATTCTTCTAGGCTAGAAGGATAGCTTGAAGTTTCTAATGCTTGTGAATGTTTATCAACGCTTGATGTGTACTAATGTATGAGTTTTCCAAGTATGTTTTCCATGTCTAACGCATGATTAGTGGTTTACAAGCTGGTTAAATATGTTTTAAGCCAACTTATTTTATAGAGTATGAAGCATGCGTTAGGGTTAAAACTAATCTTGGTGTGCTATGTTTATATACCTAAGATTGCTAAAGTATATGCGTTGATATTCCTAAACACAATGAAGAGGAGTATTAAAGGTAAGAAAGGTATATGAATAAATCTACCTAAGGTGTTGACAGTACATAGAAACCTCCACGTATACGTGGGTAGTTTTGAAGAAGAGGCTAAGTATGGATCTCCTAGGCCATACAACAACAAAAGAAGGCTGAAATATAGGTCTCTTGGCCGATAATAGATGTTGGGAGCTAGATCGGTATATGTTCGTTCTCAACTAAGATGTAAAGATGATTATTGATGTATAAGAGTTTTTATCAACGTTTATGTCGTAAGGATGTTGTTGAGATGCCATCGGAATATTTAAAGAGATCGATGTAGGGATCTCTTCTAGCTATAGTTTAATGTGAATAGGTTGAGGTAGTGGCCTCATCCGGTCATGGCTTGACGTTGGGAATTAGAACAGTGAGTGTTCATTCTCAATTAAGATTCAGGTTTCAGATACGATGGTTTTAAAGGTTTTTATGTATATGTTTGCTTGGTTTATTCTAGTTTTAGTATTATATTTTCAAGCTTAAGGTTTTAGAGCATGAGACATATGTTTTACTAAGTCACTCACTAGGCTTCAAGCTCATGTTTCAGATGTTTTCTTTCAGGTATCGGTCAGTTCCTAAAGGACTATTATGCTGCTGCTCTGCCACTCAAATAAACAGGTTGAAGGAAGCGTAATTGAAGACGTGTATTAGTTAGTCCACATGTGTCTGTTTAGTGACTAGAATTCTTGTTGGGGCCCACTAGGTTGTATTATCTATGTGAAAACAATGTTGTGAAAACCTGTAATATAAATGTGTTAAGCTCTGTGTTATTATGTATGTATGCAGGGTTTGAATATTATTTTAAGGTAAGTTACGCAGTAAGTGCCAGCAAAAAGGTTGGTAACTGATGCAATCACCATTCTGTCCAGGTTAGGAGGGTAATCTGGTGTGGGTTGTGACAATACGATCGAGCTGCCATTTGGTAAACGATAGAAGAATTTCAAGCCTTAACATACTACCTCCCCTGACTCTTGAATTGTTGTTGACCGTTAAACTTAAGTTTTTTGTGATTGTGAACGTGAAGATCATAGTGAGATGGAGCTTTCAACCATGTTCTTTTTTAATAGACCATCACTAACAGACTTTTATAGACTTCTATCATTGTCTATCAATGATAGAATTCTTGATGTATCTAATAGAATTACATTGAACATATATTTTATCTAAACTTTGTACGTTTTCCTTTTCCTGCAACTTCAACAACCTAAAATAATAGTAATATGAAATGGACCTAAATAGACTTCTATCATTGTTGGGCTATTTCTCTGTTTCTATAGGCCCACAAAATGAATCTTGAAGGTAAAGCCCAAGTACGATGTTTAGCTGAAGGCTTGTGTTAGGTGAAAAGCTTGGTTCTAAATGAGCCACATAGTAAACCTAATTTCCACATATGTGTAGGGCTAAAACTCTCTCTTCAGCTGATCAGATTATTGCACTTGGGAAAAGGAATTCATTTTCAGGTAAAACTTTCTTTTCTCTCTTGATTTTCTCTCAATTAGTTATAGGGCTCTTCTTTAATAACAACATGCATAGTTCAAAAGATGAAAGGAAGAAGATAAAGAACACACACAACTACGTGGTTCAGAAAGGATGCGTACATCCACGGAAAGAACTTCTTTTCTTTCTTGAGATTGCCTTTGTACAATAGTTTTTCTTTTATAAAAGATGTATGATTATTTCTATTCGATGTATGTAATAGATCTGATCTTTAGGTATTTGTAGTACATACCTTTTGTCAGTTTTTGTCAGTTACAGTAAGAAAAGAAATGTTGTTAAGTAAAACTCTAAACTAGTTGTTTTATATATTGGAGTCATCTTTACAATATGTTTTTATCAGAGAATAAAATTTGTGCTCAATGTCATTTTCTCTTAGTACTTAACAAGAATTTGGTTAGTGAGAAATATTTTTGTGAAGGAAGAAGTGGATGTTTGACGAATTTCAATTTTTTGTTCCATTTCAATCAAGGTGGGTGTTTGATCTCAGATGTTTCTGTGAATGGCTAAATCAGTTCGTGTTTGTACGTTTGTCTTCATCATTCTAGAATCAATTATTATTATTTCTATTTTCAACTTCAAGCTAAGATCTCTCTAGAATTGTTATGTTCATCTTCAGTGCTTGTTAATTCTTAACGAAGATAAAAGTCTGATTAAGTTATTCTTTAAACATTCAGGGCAAAAGTAGAAAGACGCTTAAATTTAAGTTGGATGTGATGAAGCCAACTAGAAAAAAGCTCGGTATGGTGAAACTGACAATGGAGCTTCATGAAGTATTCATGCTCAAAAAGAGAATTATTTAGTGTAAACAAATAATTTTAAGGTTTAGATTCTTGTACTTATTATATTTACTAATTTCATTTATCTTTGTAAGTTAAATATAGGCTGTGGAGGATGAATAATTATATCACTTTTGTTGAAGTGAATTAGTTAATTGTTATATTTGTTGAAAGTTAAGTTGCATATATAAATATCATATTCCTTTTATTATATCCATATAAATACCGTTAGTTAGCCTTCTTCGATGCCAATAAATACCCCTATAATGTCAGTTTTCAATCGAAATTATAGTCTAATTTTGTACCAGAGATAACAAGTTTATGTATTAAATTGAATATTATTTTTCTAATTAATAAAATACTTTTATCAACGGTTACATATATTGCAAAAGATATTTTCAATGACCATTGATCTACCTTTAACAACAGTCTTATATGTTGCTAAATCTTAACTTTCAATAACAAACTTGCAACGTTACTATATAAGACAAATAGTGATATATAACGTTAGGCTAAAAGTGAGTTTAATAGATCTCGACGAATTAACTCAACTATCAATGCTAGGAACTTAACCCATAACTTACTAACTCATAATATTATTGACGATAGGAACACACAATTATCTTAAACATTTTGAAAGCATGCATTGGGAAGTCCAATAAGTGACAGTTCAATAGATAGAAGACAACTTTAAAAACATACTTTCACAGAACATAGCTTCGAAACATACTTTACTGAAACATAAGACATAAAACTTCTAAAATTATTTTAGTAACACTGTAATCCATAAAACCATGTTAAATGCATACTTCGGTTTACCCCAACAAGATATACTAACAAGGTCGCGACGTATAAAATGGTTTTATCACTTTTCCACCTATGGAAAGAACACTTCATAAGAACATATATTTCACACATAGTTTCACTAAAATTCACTTCATGAGTGGTGTTCATAAGTAAATCCACTTCAATGCAGAGTTTGCACCAAAAACCATCCTAAAGCATTCAAGTCAAACAATTCTAAAGAAAGAAAAATAAATAAATACCCCAATCACCCCAAAATATCTTATGCTTTGAAGAAACCATGCATCTTCATTAGCTTTGGGCATACAATTTTACTTAAAAAATTGCTACAAGAGTTGATGTGTCAACTTAAAATTCAAGCTATTGTAGTCTACTATCTTCATGCAAATACTTTAAGAGATTTTAATTCATCATAATCCATACCAAGGATATTCATAAACTTTTTCTACTATTCTTCCTCTATATTAAGCAATAAATTCATACAGAACATATTTGTAAATGTGATTTCTGATAAATAGACCCATATACAGGAGTAGCTTTACATGCATTTTTGCACACATACCTTCCTCGATCTTCAGAACCTGAGATAATATGCAGACTGAGGTCAAAACATTCTTGTTTCATATATATTTATATGTGAATATTAAAGTATGCATTATATAGTTTTTGCTCAATGCCAACCCCACAACATCGATAATCCATAATACCTTAAACATTTTAATGTGTATAAAGCATAAGATAGATGAGAAGATCATGTAGAGTAGAGTTAAAGCAAGAGGATAAGGAAAATTGATTTCCTTCGAGGACAAGACCTATTGCAGCAATACGTAAGAGATTTCAAAAAGTTTGTCAAAGCAACTTCTTAAATACACATCATAGAGTAGGAAGATTCAAACCTCTAACTTCTTGATTCTATACACCTTAATCAGTTGAGCTAAATTCCTGTTCAAATTGAAGGATCTCTTACCGAAGAGTACCATGAGCGCGTTTGGATCGCTCCGATCTCACCGTGACCGAAATACATATTATACATTCAAACGTATAGTTATGAAAACAACAGTAATTATCGACATGCTATGAACAAGATATAACAAGGGAGAGAGTGTCATACCAGTTGAAGATAATCTTCAAACTTCGGAACTCAATGCATCAGAACCCTCCACCCGATCAACCAACGCCTAATAGCAGTGTCGACTACATTAGCATGAACAACCGCACAAACACGAACGCCGCAGGGACGACACCACCAGAAAAGAGCCCCAGGTATTCTCGGAGTGAGAACCCAAAGTGTGGTCTTTGGTGAATTTGGTAGAGAAAGGAGGAAGCACGGATCGTGTAGGCGATAAGCAGGTGGAAGGGAAAAAGGCGCTATCACATAGCACGATGCTTATCGTTTAGGAGACACTACACAATCGTGTAGGTTTTACTAAACAATCATTTAGGAAATGGTATACGATCGTTTAGCAAAATCGGCACACTATACAATTGTTTAGAGAAGCTATCCGATCGTGTAAGAATAAGTGTGGGATCGTTTAGACGCGAGGTGGACGTTCATCTAGACGAAGAGCGACTATCGTATAGGCTCTTGATTCTTCTAAGCGATTGTTAACGATTCACCAACGCGATCTTCTATCTTTTCTGGACTAGCAATTCAAAATGAAAACTATTTTCATTTTAATTCATCGGTTACAATAACCGACGCTGCCCCACTAATCCACGTCCAAATATGATTTTTGGGTTAATTATCATATGATTAACCAACTAATATATTAACAAACATAATCATATTATATTTCTAACATATAGTTTCATATAACATATCTACTATAGTATTTTCTCCTCTACTTGATATAAATCATATTTACATCTAATTTCCTCCAAAATAATGTATCTCATACATTTAGCCAATTATATCATATATAATTAACCAGTTCAATTATATATGATATAATTGGCTAAATTTTGCCAAATTTTGGCAATTTTCTTTCAACATATGAGTGTTTTCTCCAAACCATCATAATTTTGCCATTAGGCATAAATTGGAGCTTCAAGTAAAAAGAAGAGATGTTGCAGTCATTAAGGACCCGAAGGACCCGAGAGGAAAACATTAAGCCGCTACCTACGGTGCCTAAATGCACAAAATGCAATTAAAAATCATTTGAGTTATTTATTACTTATTCAAATTATTTTTGTATTTACTTATTAAAATTGTTATATTTAAAAACTAATACATAAAATTAAAATTAAAAATTGTACAATTAAAAAAAATAGTAATTATCTTAAATCATACACATAATTTTGATATACATACATTAAAAAAACATAACAATTTTTAAACAAAACTGTAGTTATTCAATTTAACAAGAAAATATCTTTTAAATTTATTTTAAAATTTCAGTTTTATTACAATTAAAGCAAATGAGCTATACTTTCTCTCGAGGGGG
This sequence comes from Benincasa hispida, assembly GCF_027475165.1. Classification (NCBI taxonomy): domain Eukaryota; kingdom Viridiplantae; phylum Streptophyta; class Magnoliopsida; order Cucurbitales; family Cucurbitaceae; genus Benincasa; species Benincasa hispida. The sequence goes on along the minus strand of NC_143480.1, from coordinate 57,041,996 downwards.
AGTTTTTGCTTCTTCTAATTGTTCTGGTTGCTAAAACCACGATTCTGACCTTTCTCTTAATTCCCTTGAATTTTTAGTCAGGTTTCATCATAGTAGAGGTAGATTTCCCAAGAACAACGTTCACCTCCTCCCTTTAGTTCTGCTACCGGGCTTCATTCTCAATCCTTAAGCGGATGATTAGAATTTCGAAGAAAAACTTCTTGGTCTTGTGCCTTAAGATGTTCTTAAAATCCTTCCACAAGAGGGGTAGCTTATCAATAATAACAGCAATTTAGAATTGCTCATTTAGGGGCATACTTTCACTTATTATTTTATGGGCTATCTTCTGCAACTCGTGGGACTGGGCCTCCACATATTTGTCATCTACCATCTGGAACTTAAGGTAACGGTTGATGGCATACTTTTTTGACCTGGCCTCCTCGGTATCGTACTTCTTCTGTAGGATGTCCCGAACTTTCATTGTTGTCTTCATTGAGCTATAATAATCATATAGATCATCAGTTAAACCATTTAATATGAAATTTTCACACGAAAAATCTTTTTCTTCCCAATCAGCATCTTCTTTGATTTGTTGTTTAGTGGGATCTTCTTTTGGGACAGTTGGTTTCTTCGTAGTGCAAACGTCGACAACCTTCTCAACGTGAGAAAAACCAGCATCTTCTGCTTCCACCGTTTGAAGTTCGCTCCTTAGAATCGAAACAAACGGTTGAGGTCGAAGGTCATAATTTTGTTCTAATTTGAAAAGGTTGTCACAGCAGCGGCAGATGGATCATCTTAAAATTGTTTGAACTAGCTTCCCTTCGACGGATAGGATTTGACGGTAGCAAACAGTCACAAACGACAGTCGTCAAGCAAATATAGTCTACAAAACAGAAACTCGTTACAGGCTGAGTCACGAATATTGCTCTCTTTAAGACGTTTCGCAGCTCTACTAAAGTGTGCAAGCAGTTCTACAGAATTGTCACGTTGTCCTTAGAATAAAACAGCCCAAAATAGATGATATGGTCTTGATCGGAGTAACACCGTGACCGATTGAAAACTCAAAGCCTTTAAACTAACTTGCTCGAAAAACGAAAACGGAAAAAAGAAAAGGGACAAGAGAGAATATGGAGAATTGACCGACACCCTCTACTCGTGACACGTGGAGTTGTTGAAGGATGAATTAAATAAATAATAATAACAATAATTTTTCTTTTTGCCATGCTTGATTAGACGATGACGCATGTGTGTGGGATGTCCACCATATTCGCATTTGCCTATTTCCTCACCCCCTCTAAAACATGGGTACCCTTTGGAGCCTTAAGATGTTCTTAAAACCCTTCCACAAGGGGGGCAACTTGTCAATAATAACAACAATTTAGAATTGCTCGTTCAGGGGTATACCTTCACTTATTATTTTGTGGGTTATCTTCTATAGCTCGTGGGACTGGGCCTCTAAAGATTTGTCATCTGTCATTTGGAACTTAAGGTAACAGTTGATGGCATACTTTTTTTACCTGGCGTCCTTGATATCGTACTTCTTTTGCAGGACATCCTAAACTTCCATTGTTGTCTTCATTGAGCTGTAGTAAACATACAAATGATCAGTCAAACCATTTAATATAAAATTTTCACACAAAAAATATTTTTCTTCCCAATCAGTAGCTTCTTTGATTTATTGTTCAATCGAATCTTCTTTTGGGATAGTTGGTTTCTCCGTAGTACAAACGTCAGCAACTTTCTTAACTGTGAGAAAAAATAGCATCTTCTGCTTCTACCGTTTGAAGTTCGCTCCTTAGAATTGAAACAGATGGTTGAGGTTGAAGGTCATAATTTCGTTCTGATTTGAAAGGGTCATCACAACAGTGGCAGATGGATCCTCTTAAAATTGTTGGAAGCGACTACCCTTCAACGGACAGGATTTGACGGTACCAAACAGTCACAAACGACAGTCATCAAGTAAATATAACCTGCAAAACATAAACTCGTTACAGGCTAGGTTAGAATCTAGGCTTGAGAAAGCCAGATTAGAACCGCATAAGCAAGAGATAGAAACTTAGAGATAAGTTATGTTTGCTAACATGCATCGCATGCACCCTAGAAATAGGTTATGGTAGTATGCGGTCACCTTGTGTATATGTGTGTCATTCATCATCGCATAGACAAGAATAGAGGCTTAGACATAAGTCCTATAGACATCATCGTATACATCGCATGCGTCCTAAAACTAGGAGCTATAGTATTTGCATTGAGAGATGACCTGTTAGTGTATGTGTGTAGTCTGATCGCATAACTTGAATGCAATCTTAGGAAGTGTTAGCTAAATCCCTTCTCAACCCGTTCCCTGCATACTCATTGTAACTTTCGTTGTTATTAACTCTTTTCTCAATTCCGCCGCATAGGATTTATATTTTAAACAAACATACCAACCAACTCATTGTTTTATTTGTCACTGCAAAGGAATCAAGAATCACTGTCGCATACTGTCTCCATAGTTCCTGTGTTCGACCCTGGGCTTACTAGGAAACCTAGTAGAATTTATACTTGGATTTTGCTAGGAAAACTTGCATGTACAACGCATACACCACCATCGCAATATACACTATTATTTCACCATAATCACAACGCATCAAGTTTTTGGTGCCGTTGTTGGGGACTACGGCAGTACATATTCTACTAACGGTAAATTTTTTATTTTCTTTGCAGACTTTCCATCTTTGTGCACTGCCTCTCCTGTGGTAATGGAAGAAGCGGGCGTCGTATGAGCGAAGGACAAGTTCCAGAGCCCAACTACGACCCAGAGATTGAAAGAACTTTCCAAAGAAGAAAAAGAAACAGCTGCCAATGAAAAAAAGAGAGAAATCCCATCATGGCAGAGTAATCGGAAGACAGAGCACCCAATGCAAATAATATCATGACGAACCCAATTCTCTTAGCGAACGACTGCAATAGGCCCATTCAGGACTGGACGGATCGAGGTTCGAGATGAAGCCGGTGATGTTACTGATAATTCAAACTGCCGGACAGTTTGGCAGTAGACGTGGTGAGGATCCGCATGCTCACCTTTGGAGTTTTATTGAAATCTGCAATACGTTTGTGTTCCCAAACATCTTCGCTGATGAGGTTCAACTAATGTTGTTCCCATTTTCATTGTGTGACCAAGGAGGGAAATGGGCTTACTCTCTCGAACTAGGGAAGATCACATCGTGGGAACAACTAGTTGAAAAGTTCATAAAGAAGTACTTCCTCCTGACAGAGAATGCAAGATGGAGGAAGATGATCACTAACTTTGAACAAGATATCGACGAATTGCTCAGTTACGCTGGATCGAGGTTTAAAAGACTGATGCGAGATTGTCCACACAATGGCTTACCAGATTGTCTACAAATGAAAATTTTTTACCACAGTTTGTACCCTGCATCGCAGAAGGCTGCCAATGCAGCAACAGCTGGTGGTCTGCTCGACAAGACATATGACAAGGCGAAAAATATACTTGATCGCATTTCAAAGAATCATGAAGACTAGAGAGAAAGGGTACGAATGAGAATTAAGGATAGCCACACAAACAATGGGGTCATTGCATCCCTACAAAACCAAATGAATGCAATGATGAATCTAATACAAGACATCGCAATCAATAGCACGGGAACACATAAAGGGAAGGTCAACACAATCGCTCAAACGACCACGAGTTGTGTCACCTTTGGAGAAGCACATCCGATTGAAGAATGTCCAAGGAATCCGTAGTCAGTATGCTTCATAAAAGAATAACCCTTTCTCTGGTACGTACAACCCTGGGTGGAGAAACCACCCCAATTTCGTGTGGAAAAATCAACAACAAAGCTATCAACATATGGCGCAAAAGGAAGGGCTGCCAGGATTTTTCTCGCGATTGAACGGTCAAATGAAAAATCAAGCCAGTAGTTTTCAGGCGTTGCAATCTTCATCTCTGGAGAGTTTACTGAAGCAATATATTGAGAAAAATGAAACAATACTCCAGAATTAGGCGACTTCAATCCGCAATCTCAAAATTCAAATAGTACAGATTGCGGGAGAGCTCAAAAGTAGACCGCAAGAGCATTACCAAGCTCAACAGAGCTCCCTCGTAACTCTAGGGATACAGGAAAGGAACAATGCCTAGTAGTATCCTTGCTAAGCGAAAAAACGACAACAGAAGAAGGGGAAGAGCCCATCATGACCAACCCGAATGCTGTGAAAGCCAAGAACCCGTTAACATATGATGCAGAAAAGCTCGAGAAGATGAACCCAGAAGTTGTGTCCACCTACAAGTCTCTAGAATACGAGACAGAAAAAGTACAACTGCCACCATTCCCGCAAAGATTGAAAAAGAAAACGAATGATGAAGAAAAGATCGCTACAGTGGCAGTAACGCAAAGGTCAATTACTATGATCCCACCAAAAATGTGCGACCCAGAAAGCTTCACGATACCCTCCTTAATTGGAGGGGTCTACATTGGTCAAGCACTATACGATCTTGGGGCAAGTATAAACTTAATGCCGCTATCAATTTTCAAACAATTGAATATGGGAAAACTAACACCCACGACAGAGACTGTCCTACTTATAAACAGATCCCGAGTACACCCCGAGGGAGAGTTAAAGGATGTCGCAGTCTCAATTGACAAATTCATTTTACCGGCAGACTTCATCATTCTGGACCATAAAGTGGACGAAGATGCGCCCATCATATTGGGACGACCATTCCTATCGACCGGTCGCGTTCAAATTGATGTACACAAGGGAGAAATCATGATGAACGTTAATGGGAAAAAGCTCCGGATTGAGGCAATCAAGATTCCAGAAGATCGAGAAAAGAAAAGAAAGTCGCGTTGGACGTAAAGAGCCTAGATTGAAAGGAATAAGTAGTCCATATGTTGTTATGTGACTCAAATCTATCAGGGACGCAATACTTTTGAAGTATCCTTGAAATCTTCGGTTCATGAAATTGAATCTACCTTTTTACATATCCGTTATCATTTCTATATCTTTTTTACTCCAGGCATTCCAAAAAAAAAAAAAAAAAGAGAGAGAGAGAAAGAAAAAAAAAATTTGTTAACTCTATTGTTTATATTTTTTACCCTCTCAATGTTTTTTGCAACGATCATGATGAATGATTGCGGGGGAGCTACAAGATAACCGAAAGACGTGATTAGTTCGATCAGCCACCGCAATCGAAGAAATCGGCTCGCTATAAAGAATGATGCGATAAAAAATGATGCGGGCAACAGAGCAAATTTGGGGGTTGTATCTATCCATGACTTTGTTTATTCCAAATTTTGCACTCTCGCATCTCATTTTTAACTTTGATAATTTGATCATCGCATCCTCTTTAGTCGGCTAAATCATTAAATATGGATTACTTTAGTAAGTCACCGCATTTTTTTTCTATGCCAATTATGATTTCAATGATAAACTCATGTCGTTATTTCTCATCGCATGTACTAAAATCAATTTAATTTTAGGACAGTAAATTCATGAAATATTTTTAGAAGTTAGTGGTCCACCAGCTTCCTTTCAAATTGACTTTTACGAAACCTCCTAAAAGCATCACATGAATTCTTTCAATCTTTCAGCAATGAGGACGTTACTACATTTAAATTTGAAGGTGAGGTATTTATTTTAAAAAAAAAAAATAAATAAAATGATCGCAACTCCGCTGCCAAATGGGCATGAGTTTAGTCTAGGAAGAGCACTTGCTCGTAGTTGGATGTCCGCATGATACCCGTGGGGAGAAGCCAAAGCGAAGGCTAGGAACTCGGATCAGTGCAAGGTCATAGAAAAAATATCTAAACTACGCAAGGATAAAAAAATCATTTGAAAACACCCTAGTTGAAAAAAAAGTTTTTTTTTTTTTTAAATAAATCATGCGATGCCTGAAAGTATGTAAAGTCTTTTTGAAGGTTAAACTTGCGGTTCCTAAATTTTAGAAATATTTTAAGAAAAGACCAAGATAGGAATAAAGGAGATTTTGGTTCATAAGATTTGAATAAGGCACCTCAAGAAATCTAGGAAAGAAAAAGGCGGCGGACTCTCAGAGGAAATCTTTAGTTTATGCTTGAGGACAAGCATTGTTTTAATTTGGGGGTGTGATAATGGGCAGAAACGCACGTTATTACAACGCAAAGATGTAAAACAATGTAGGATTGCGACGGTAAAAATATGTAAAATCGTATTTTGTGCCCTAGAAGCATTAAAGTAACTAATATATGTATGTTGTGCAGGAAAATGCGTTAGCGCAAGGCAGAATTGCGATCCAAGGAATTTAGAGTTCGAGCGCATTAGAAGATTACGACCACAAAACTATGCGATCGTATGCGTTCACAAAGATCTGCTCAAGAAGGTGGCCGCATAGAGACGGCGCATCAAGGTGAAAGCATAATAAATCATGATGGGACAGAAAGCTGATGACGGTCGAATCCGAATTTAGTTGACAAGCCGTTAACGACACACTGTAGCAAGTACACTCAATTTTTCGGTGATCGGTGCATCAGTAGAGATTTAATGACATCCCATTAGTTTAATCATTTGAGAGAAAAGCCCTTCATCTTGAAGCTCTATAAATACCAGGCCACCTTCGTTGAAGGAGTTCCGTTCAGTTTCGCTCTAGTTTAGCCGTTTTAGAATTTTAGAGTTCTTTCCCATCATATACATAGACTGCCGTAGTCTGTAATTTCAATATAGTTAGAAGGCGGAGGTGAAGGAAGAGAGACAACGTTGGAAGATCATTCCCGATGAGCTCGAGAGAGTGCCAGGAAGCATAGAACAGAGAGAGGACCAGCTCTTGTGAAAACAAGAATATTCTTTTGGGCAGAGTAGAGAAAGATACAGTGTAAAAGCCTTGGGAAGCAAGACATTGCTACCAGGCTCCCTATCCTTACTTTCCATTATTATTCCATATTCCGATTTCATTTATAAAATGGAAATTGCATCTCTACATCTATTCACTCTCTTTACATTACGCATGAGTAACTAAACTTTTGAATGGGTTGAGAAGCACTTAGCTAGCATGACTTAAGATAATTTTATGCGATCATCTTGACTTATGTATGCGTCCATCACCCCTTTAGAGCTACTCGAGAGAGAGTCTAAAGAAAGAACCTAGACTTGAGAAAGCTAGGTTAGAATATAGGCTTGAGAAAGTCAGATTAGAACTGGATAAGCAAGAGATAGAAATTTAGAGATAAGTTCTGTTTGTTAACATACATCGCATGCACCCTAGAAATAGGTTATGGTAGTATGTGGTCGCCTTGTGTATGTGTGTGTCATTCATCATTGCATAGACAAGAATAGAGGCTTAGACGTAAGTCCTATAGACATCATCGTATACAATGCATGCGTCCTAAAACTAGGAGCTATAGCATTTGCATTGAGAGATGACCTGTTATTGTATATGTGTAGCCTGATCTCCTAACTTGAACGCAATCTTAGGAAGTGTTAGCTAAATCCCTTCTCAACCCGTTCCCTGCATACTCATTGTAACTTTTGTTGTTATTAACTCTTTTCTCAATTCCACCGCATAGGATTTATATTTTAAACAAACATACCAACTAACTCATTGTTTTATTTGTCAATGCAAAGGAATCAGAATTCACCGTCGCATACTGTCTCCATACACTAGAAGAATTTCGGGCTTTAATGTCAGTTTTAAACCACCATTAAAGGGCTTTAATGTTGGTTGTCTTTAATGTCGATTTTAAACCGACATTAAGGAGCTTTAATAACACTGTCTTTAATGTCGGTTGTAACTAACATTAAATACCTTTAATGAAATTATCAACCGACATTAAAGCTCAGAATTTGTCCGTTTGATCAATTATTGTCCGCTTTTTTAAATTTCGTTACCGAATCCATTTTTTTGGTCAAAAAGTATAACATGACACGTCATCATCGAACGTTGTGGCTATGACATATTATTTATGTATGGATTGCAAATCTATTACATTTAATCCACAAATTCTTCTATAAAATTATAATTTAAAAAGTCGTACAATAATATTCAGCCCCTGAAAACACAAATTACAAGTAATACAAACATTATGATTGTACAAATATTATGAGTTTATTGTCCTTCTCAACTTGGTAAGTATGGATCCCTTCATAATTCTTCTTAAATAAACCCATCCAGCTTCAACAGTGTCTGGTTATAGGCATTTTTGTCTGACCACTATTGTTCAAAGGATCACAAACAAAAAAGGTTTAAGGCAAAGGATTGAAAGTGAAAATGTGATTAAAATTAATATTCAACTAACCATGTTTATTAGGAATGTGTATAAATGGTACATTCAAGGCAAAATTCTTTACTAGAGTTCCCCAAGAAAAAGCATAAAGAGGTTGCGATACCAATTCTTTACTCCTTTGTTTCACCTTCAAAACAAGAAAACTCAATAGTTGAATAAATGAGATAATCTTCTTTTTAAAATTGTGATTCATCAATTAAAACTTATTAAAACTGTGAGTCAAACATTCTTTTAGTGTATTTAATTAGCGTAATGCACATGTTCTCAAGCCAATCAATCGTTTAGTTCTTGCATCTATCACTTAGCTCCAACGGCCCATCGTGTAGCTCAATCATTTAGTAAACGATCTCGCGCATAGGCTATCGTTTAGCTGCCGCGCCCATCGTTTAGCGTTAACGCCTTATTGTCTAACGCATTTGCCTATCGCTTAACGTCATCGCCTATTGCTTAGCATTCCGCCTATCGTGTAGCGTGTCTGCTCATCGTCTAGCGCAGCACGGCTATCGTCTAACGCTCATACCCATCGCGTAGCGCCATCGTGTGTCTATTGCTTAGCACCCACGCATCTGTTATACGCTTTTCCAGTGCCCGCGCATCTACTATACGATCGTCCAGCGCCCACTACACGATCATCTAGCGCCTGCGCATATCTATACATCCGTCTAGCGTATCGCTTAGCTCCGTGCATCTGCTATATGATCGTCTACCTCATCGTTTAGCTCCCTGTATTGCTACACGATCGTCCAGCACCCGCCTACACAATCACCTACCTCATCGTGTAGCGCTACCTATTTGCTACGTGATCGTCTACCCAATGCCTTGCGCTTAACATTTCGCTTTCACTGCTCTTGCTCACACACACCTAATGCAGGAGCAACTCTTGGCAACGTCTCTTGCCAATACTTCAACAAATGTATCATATACAATAAAACCATTAATCAAATCGAATTTCAAAGGCCATAGAAAAAGTAGGCACAAATCTAGGAGCAGAGAGACATATTGAAGTGAAAACGCAAGTGGCTTTCACTGAGATATTTACACAAACAGTTGAAAGGCGTAACATAAGAACAAAAATTTCTGTGAGTTTAAGAGAGGAAAGAGAAGAAGAGCATACTAATCTGGACGAACGACGAACGACGAACTTCAGATCGAACGATGAACGGCAGCACACGGTTCAGTGCGTCTACTCATCGTCTAGCGCAGCACTATCGTCTAGTGCTCATGCTCATTGCATAGCGCCATCGTGTAGTCTATCGCTTAGCGCCCGCACATCTGCTATACGAACGTCCAGTGTCTGTGCATCTGCTATACGATCGTCCAGTGCCCGCCTACACAATCATTCAGTGCCCGCCTACACGATCGTCTAGCGCCCGCGCATATCTACACGATCATCTAGCGCATCGCTTAGCTCCGCGCATCTACTATACGATCACCTACCTCATCGTTTAGCTCCCTGCATTGCTACACGATCGTGCAACACCCGCCTACACGATCGCCTACCTCATTGTGTAGCGTTACTCATTTGCTACACGATCATCTACCCAGCGCCTTGCGCTCAATATTTTGCTTTCACTGTTATTGCTCACACATACCCAATGTAGGAGCAACTCTTGGCAACGCCTCTTGCTAATACTTCAATAAATGTATTATATACAACAAAACCATTAATCAAGTCCAATTTCATAGGCCATAGACACATAAAAAGGCCCAAATCTAGGAGCTGAGAGACATATTGAAGTGAAACCGCAGCTGGCTTTCATTGAGACATTTACACAAATAGTTGAGAGGCGTAACATAAGAACAAAAATTGTTGTGAGCTTAAGAGAGGAAAGAGAAGAAGAGCATACCGATCTGGACGAATGATGAACAACGAACTTCAAATCGAACAACGAACGACAACACACGGATCTGAGCGACTTCAGATCTGTGCGATTGGGTGTGGCGGCGCCGGTTGCACGACGAACAGACCTGCACGAAATCCAGATCTACACCATGATAGACCTGCACGGGTTGCACGACAACGTAGGTTACGCTACCTATTGGCAAGGGTTTGGAAGAGAGAAGTGAGAAAGAAGAGGGTCTGAAGAGGGAAGTGTGAGAATAAGAGGAAAAGAAAATAGGGGGAGAGTAAAGAAGGAAAAATGAAAAAAAAAGGGTGGGAGGAAGGGGAGGGAATAGAAAATAGGGGGAGAGTGAAGAGGAAAAATTAAGCGGGACTTTAATATTGGTTTTAAACCGACATTAAAGATACCCTTACATTGTCGGTTTAAAATTGACATTATACATCCGATTTCACTTTTTCAACCGACATTAAAGCCCAAAATTCTTGAAGTGATAGTCCCTGTGTTCGACCCTGGGCTTACCAAGTAACCTAATAAAATTTATACTTGGATTTTGCTAGGAAAACTTGCATATACACCACATACACCACCATCACAATATACACTATTATTTCATCATATTCACAATGCATCAGTAAACGATCTCGCTCTCAGTGATCTCGCGCATAGCCTATCGTTTAGCTGTCGCGTCCATCGTTCAGCTCCATCGTATAGCACTGATGCCTTATCGTCTAACGCCCGTTCATCAATTAGCATCATCGCCCAGCACCTGCGTCTATCACGCAACGCTCATCGCTTAGCATTCTGCCTATTGTGTAGCGCTAACACTCATCGTGTAGTGCCATCGTGTAGACTATTACTTAGTGCCTGTGCATCGTCTAGCGTCTAAGCTCATTGTCTAGCAACCATTCAAAGCTTAATGCTATCGTCTAGCGCTTACACTGATCATGTAGTTCTTAATGCCTATCGTATAGCCCAATCATCTAGCGCGTCACTTCATATCGTTTTACGCCGCGCGCAACTTCAAGATCATCTAACGCATCGCTGAGCTCCACGAATTTGCTACACAATCGCCTACCTCATCGCGTAGTACCGCTCATTTACTACACAGTCGCCTACCTCATCGTGTAGCACTGCTTACTACTATACAATCACCCACCTAGCGCCTTGCGCTTAACATCTCGCTCTTTCCACTCTCGCTCACATGAACTCAACGCATGAGCAACTTAAGCAATGTCTCTTGCCAATGCCTCCGTCAATCATGCGTTCGACCTCACAAGCCCACGTATTGTTGCCTTCAGCTTCATACTACACTTAGCCTCATCTCATGTGTTAAAACCAAACGCATGCTTCCTTTTGACTTTATACTTAGCCAAATTTCATTAGTAAAGGCTTATATCCAAACTACTCAAGGAAAATCTTTTAAAAAATACACACACTCCTTTCTAGTTTTTTCTTTTTAAAACAAAAGCCAACAAATTAAAGGAAAAAATAAAATAAAATTTAGCATCTTCCTTTAGCTCCAAATACAGTTTCTAAAATTGGCATTCCAATTTAAAAGTGCAAAAGATTTGGAAAATTTTCACATAAAATATTTTTTCCAACATTTTAATAAATTTAATTTGGCAACTTTAAAAATTTAACAAAAACTAAAATTTTTCAATTTAGAAAACCCAACAAAGAGACTCTATTAATTTAGAATTAACCGACTGAAGGGACTTCAGATACCTAGTTTATTCCAAATTAGCCGCAATTTTATAATGTGGGGGCATTACAGTATTCATATCTCTGATTTTTGGTATGTTTTTCCTTACTTTTCTCCTTTGTTAAATTCAAATATATTTTAGTTTTATGGTTTAATAATTATATATGCATTGAAAATATATTAAAAAAAATAATAATCAAAAGTATAGAACATAAATAAATGCAAAATTAACAACAATAATAAAATCATTTCTATCTTTAAATTATTGCTAAAATTTAATCTTCAATGTTATTTCTCACTCACGTCATCTATACTATCTAACGCAGGGGTATGGGAGAGTAACATTTGGTTTCTCTTTTGTTCCTTTTAGTGGATGATTATATAGATATATTAGATAATTTCAGATTTAAAATCATCAAATAAATTATTTTGTCCCTATTTTTTAGCATCACATAAAAAAAATAACTTTTTTCCTATGTATAGCATCAAATGTGAATGTATTACATATTTTAAAAAAATTGGTTTCATCTTAACATGAATGGTATCCTAGATTCATTTAATAAAACAGTTTAAATTTTGATTTATCATCAACATTTGATTTAAAACCAAATCAAATTTTCTCTATAAATTCAATAATTAGGCTCCGAATTTTCTTCCGTTATCTCTTTCTCTCTTCCTTTCTCATGCTTCTTTTCTCCTTTTCTATTTCTTTTTTTTTTTTTTTTTATCATTTTCAATTTCGTTAATAATTTTTTGTTTTCTTTTTGAAGCGTTATACCTAGGTCTTTAACTCCAACTCCAACTATCATAATTAGTAAGGTGTTATTTTTCTTCTGTAATCTATTTATTTTCATATGTTAAAACAATTTAGTAGTAAATATTTATGAGTTTTGCCATTGAAAAAGAATCTCAATCCTCCGCTCACGCTTACCTTCCTCTCTCAGCCTTTTATTTTCAAGATTGATTTAAGATCAAATCAAATTTTCTCTGTAAATTCAATCCTTACACTCCAAATTTTCATTGATTATCTCTCTTTTTCTTTCTCATGCTATTTTTCTCTTTTTTATTTTGTTAATAATCTTTTGTTTTCTTTTTGCCGCATTATCAACTCCAATTATTCTTCCATAATTAGTCCAGTGTTTTTTTCTTTTGTAATCTATTTCTTTTTATATGCTAAAACAATCGAGTATTAAATATTTATGAGCTTTGTCATTAAAAAGAAATCTCAACCCTCCACCCACGTTTACCTTCCTCTCTCATCATTCTTTACCTTTTATAATTATGGTGTGAAATTAAATTTGATTAGTTGCGTACATTGAGTTTTGATTTTAGATTTAGACTAAGTTGAGTAATAAATTGTGAATTTTCCAAACCAAATAAATTAAGGTGTTAATCAAATCATCTATTAAAAATAATATTTGTTTGAAATATAATTTAAAATTAAGAACATTGTAAGTAAGTTTTAGGGTTTTTGTCTAACAGTGTAAAATTAAGACTTTGCATTTGTATGTCATCTATATATTGTTTCCATCACATTAATGGTATAAAGTTGCCATTATACTACCCGATATATAATAAACAAACAACATCATGGGAGGATGATAGTCAACTTAAACATGTCTCAATTGATTTTGGCATAAATCCTCGATCAAGAAGTCATAAATTTCAATCCATCCACTCCAACTTGCTAAAATAAATAAATAATAATATAATTGAAAAGTTGTATACTCAATGTGATTCATTAATGTTATCATTATCTTCTTAACATATACAGGTGTTATATTTTTTCAACAATCAAATGAATTTCTTATTTTCACTATCTACTATATATGTTATTCAAAATTTAGAAAAAGTTATCACGATATAAATATCTTGAAGAAAAAATGATTTTAGTAATTTATTTTATTAATATATAACCATTCAACAATGATTCATTAAGAAAGCCAGAAAAATTCCAAGGTATTACAATTGAAAAATATGATACTAAAATACACTCATTTATTGTGATTTATTACCTTTATTTCTTTATTCTTCATAGATGAAGAAAGCATAATTATTTCGTCATAGCCTAAGAATTATAAAATATTAAAAGGAGATACAATTAAAATAGATAAAAATTACAATTATTGAAATTACTCCTTTTACAATATATATTTTTTTTCATAAACTTGTAGACCCCCGTTTTTCATATTGATTAAATTGAAGGATGATGACTTAAAATATATCATCACAACTTTGTAGTAAATGCAGTAACAAGAACTCTGAATTGAGGGGTATTGCGACAACAGGGCTGATGACGTACTCATAATGGCACTCTTCCATTTCCAGTAGATGGTGGAACAAGTGTTCGAGGATATATGACAAAATTAAACTTAGATTTTTTCTTTAAAATAATAGAAGGAGAATGAGGTGGAGGCGGTGGATATTCTGAAGTTTCTTTACTCGGCCTAGATGGAGCAATACGCACGCCTTTTGGTAATATTCCAAAGTTGATCCTAGATTCCTTATGTAAAATGTGGTAAGGGAGGTGGATAGTCTGAAGTTCTTTGACTCGGTCCAGACAGAGGAATCCGTCCCTCTTTTGATAGTATTCCCAAGCTGAAAGGTGGAGCTACATAGTCTTGATCAACTACAACAACATTTCTAGCATCTGCTTGATAGATTGTACAATGCATCCCAAGGAGTATAAGAGCACAAGCTTCGAAAAGTACATTTGAAGGATTAAGCAACATCATTTTTGTTGTATGTTTGTCCATCTTCTTCTATTGCTTCCTCTTTAGATAGCATTTTTTTTCAATTGAAATGAAGGTAACATTTTGGCGTAAAAGCAAAAAATAACATTTTTAATTTTAGAGAAACAACAAAAACATGGAATTTGTTAGAAATCTTGTTAGTAAAAAGCTTTACAATAAAACTAACAACTCAAAATTGACATTTTATTTTTGAAGTTTCTAAATGATGTTTTTTTTTTCTGTTTTCCATTATTTTTTATTTAAAAAATATGTTAACCACTTGTTGAATGCTTGTGTGATTGAATTTACTAAGTGTGAGAATCAACGTGTATTTGAAAGATGATTCTTAATACATTCATTCATAATCAACTTTATCAAACCCATAAAGCGACTAATTGTTTTTCATAATCAATTCTAGCACTCTTAAAAGTGGTCTAAATTGAAGAATAAAACAATTCTATTATATTTGCATTCGATGACAGTTTAGAATAGTCATTAGATATGTCTTTTGAATACATTTTAAAATTGTCATGGTTTATCACTTATCTGTAAATTTTGGCAATTTTCTTTCATTATTGGAGTGTTTTCTCCAAAATATCAGAATTTTGCCATTAGGCATAAATTGGAGTTTCAAGTGAAAAGAAGAGATGTTGCCGTCATTGAGGACTCGAGAGAAAAACATTAAGACGCTACTTGTGGGTCCTAAATGCACAAAATGCAACTAAAAATCATTTAAGTTATTTATTACTTATTCAAATTGTTTTTGTATTTACTTAGTAAAATTGTTATATTTAAAAATTAATACATAAAATTAAAACTAAAAAATGTATAATTAAAAAAAATAGTAATTATCTTAAATCATACACATCTAATTTAAATTTTTAATTTCGGAAAACACATAATGTTGCTATACATATATTAAAAAAAAAAATAACAATTTTTAAACAAAATTTATAGTTATTCGATTTAACAAGAACATATTTTTTAAATTTATTTTAAAATTTCAGGTTTATTACAGCTAAAGCAAGAAATTATACTTTCTCCCGAGGAGGGGTTTCTACTTCTTCTAATTGTTCAAGCAGCTAAAACCATAGTTCTGACCTTTTCTCTTAGTTTTCTTGGACTTTTGGTCTAGATTTATCACAGTAGAGGCGGATTTCCTAAGAACAATGTTCACCTCCTCCCTTTAGTCCTGCTTCTAGGCTTCCTCCTCAATCGTCAGGCGGGTGATTAGACTTTCCAAAGAAAACTCCTTAGTCTTGTGCCTTAAGATGTTCTTAAAATCCTTCCAGAAGGGGGCAGTTCGTGAATAATAACAACAATTTAGAATTACTCGTTCAGGGGCATATCTTCACTTATTATTTCATGGGCTATCTTTTGTAGCTCGTGGGACTGGACCTCCAAAGATTTGTCATCTGTCATCTGGAACTTAAGGTAACGGTTGATGGCATACTTTGTTACCTGACCTTCTTGGTATCATACTTATTTTATAGTGTTGGGATTGGTGTTCTAAATCTCCTAGTAGTCTCATAGTTTTTAAATGTAAACATATTGTTATTAGTAAAATAAATGTTATTTTATAAACATTTACTAAGATCCGTAAACTAAGATTCATGGTTATTTTATGTAACTTAAGTATGTATGTGGAGACATACAAGTGGATTATGCCTTAAGTAATAACCTATGATCTGTAGTAGATGGATAAAGAAGGGATACCTTATCGTGGTGACACTATAGATATGGCCCGCTTTGTAGATGTTACAAGTGTTGTAAAATACTACCAATGGTCTGATCCTAACCATTCATGTGGAGACATGCGAGCAGGAGTATCCTATACAAAGAGTTTGTATAAGACCAGACCACGAAATGATTAATCTCTTTATATAACGCTGTTGATAATTGAGACTTACTTTTCACTAGAATGACCATAGGTGACATGACCTTAATCTTGAGTGAGTTAGGAACTCCTGCTCATGAGGGTGGTCCTTTGATTTTTATAGGTGAGAATGGCCAGATTTCCAACTCAACAAACCTACCATATTGGGGATTCTTCTGATTGGGGAGATGGAAACTCAGCTACACAAGACGGAAGTCACTCCTTCCCTGAAGTAAGGGTAAGTAGATAAATTGCTCCCTTAAGGATTGATTTCGGGTCTTGAACATAGTGACCACACCCTCTATTGGGACGAGAGGACTCAGTCATAGTGGGACTATGACTTATTGTTCATTAGAGAAATCAGTGGTACCGAAGGAGTTAGATGTAACTATAGGGGCAAAATAGTAAATTGGTCCAGTTGTACTTAGAGCGATTTGTGAAGGGTCATTGCACTGTTGATTGGTTATATGGACATAGAAATATATCTGTAGTGCGAGGAGTGCAACTCTCGATCTTCAGTGGAGTGTTCAACAGTTAACAGATGGTGGATCTCGTGACTAAAGAGTTTAGTTAGTCATTCACGTACCGTTGGAGCTTCAAGCTACAAGTTCATAAGGTTCTCTTGGTAGCTCAATAGGTTCAAGTTGAGAACCAGATTTTGTGTTAGTTTGAAGTGTTCAAATTAACAAGAGGAAATTTGATTATATATTATATAATTAAATTAATTAAATTATATGTGATATAGTTGATATGATGTATTTGATACATTATATGATTGGAGAAATTAATATAAATATGATTTATACTAAATGCCATAAAATAGAAAAATAATTATGGTTTATATGTTACAGATGATGCAATATTAAAACTATAGGTTATAAATATAACATGATAAGTTAGTTATTATATTTATTTAACCAATATGAAAATCTTTGGCCAACAAGTTCATCAAAAAAGAATATATTGTGAGAGATGATCGTAATAGTTGTAACTTTTATCTTTTTTAATTGTCTCTCTTTCTAATATTTTATAATTATTAGGTGTTCTCTCTCCAGCTTCTTTGCTAGAGCTTTATTGTGTTGTGTTATGTAATCATGTTCCAAAAAGCATAATGTTTTAACCGATTGCACAATTTTTACTTCTAACAACCCAAGTATAAACTAGTTAAGAGGTAGTCTCGGTAAGGACTGAGATCTAACTCAGGGATTGTAGTTAGAATGCAAACAAATTTAGTCAATGAACCTCTTCTTTTAAGCATAGGGTGGTGTATATGTTGATAGATGGCAACTTTTTTGTTAAATGCATGAACTGAATAAAATGTAAAGAAAGATGTTGTAAGAAATCTCGGATGAAAATGGTTTCACGAACGCATAGTATAGAACAAGGAAAAATGAATTGATGTAAGATGGATGAGTCGGAATGAACACTCTTCAAACCTTCAAACTCAATAAGGAAAACTCATGTTCATGTTCATAACCTTTTGGACTCCACCTCTAAGTTTGCCAAATTAATCTTATTTTCATGATGCACGCATGGGTTACTTTGAACACAAAGAAATATTTATCTCTAAACATTTCACTTGCTCGGACTAATGAAATCCACAATCACTTGCTCCCTCGAGTAGTTAACTATTATTTTATGAATCCAATGGTTAAGAAGATTCACAAGTCGGATTTAAAGTTCCATTATCTGAATGAACACTTTTTTAACCATTAAGCTCTACGAAATGAAGATTAATTCATTCCAACTCATGTGAGAATTAGCTACTAATGGTTGAGAAAATACAAATGGAAGAAATAGAAGATGAAGTCATGATATGATATTGAAGTATGAAATAGTTCATACAATCATGAATGGAAAAAATGTTTAGAAGACAATGTAAATAATGAAAGATAAAGAAAACTTAGAAAGTAAGAAGTAGATGATGAGTATCTCTGGTGGCTTTCTCAAACTCTTGCTCTGTGTTTGGTGGAGGAGAAGTAGATTTTTATTTTTTCATCAGAGAATGTATGCATTTGCTCCTGCAGATTGAAAAAAAAGCAAAGATGAAAAATATAGAAATCGATTTACCCCACAAATTGCTCGAATCAGTGCACTAACGCGCAAAGATGCTTGAATTGATGCACAGAGCATTCCAATGAAGAAGAAGTTAGGATTTTGGAGCTAAACTGGTAGAAGATGCTCGAACAATGAGAAGACTGAGAGAGAGCAATGATAGATGGAGCTAGAGATAGATAGAGTGACGACGACTGGAGAGAACGAATGAGAAGACGAGAGAATCATAGTGAAGATTGAAGAGAGTGAAAGATGATGCTAGGATAAGATCTGGGAAGAAGAGAGAACATGAAGACACAGAGAACGTGTGAAGAGTGAAGACTTTTCGCGTGAAGGTAAAAATGAAAACATAATAGGGTATTTTCATGTTTTGGGGATATGATTCTCCGTGCGCTCCATAATTTTGCACTCCCACTTTTTTTTTTTTTTTCCTTTTTCTAGCCATTTATAAGAAATGTTAGGCTAAGATGCTATTAAAAGACTAATTTGTTGTAGTGATAATATGTATATAATACTTAGGTATCTCCTAATGGCTGCCATTATATTTTTGATAGTCGAAGAGGAAGAAGGTAACGAGAGAAGAGAGATTTTAATCCCTTTTTGACAATATACAAATAGTTGTCAAACTTTTAACAATAAGGATGATACAATCACCCGTAAACTATAGCAACAGTTATTATGGTAGTTAATCTCAACATAACTTAACTATTAAAGCATGAATTGTATCATGCACCAAAATATTAAAGATTCCAATTCTAACTCCATGCTGTTGAAACTAAAAAGAAAATTAGGGCAATGGGCACAATTTTTATTTTCCTTTTCTAATGTGAGAAATGTGAATTAAGAAAATTAGGGCAATGGGCACAATAAAGAAATTTTCCTAAACACAAATATCCACGAAGGAGAAGAGAAGTAGGTATATAAAAATAACAAAAATTGAAAAAAAAATAATAATAATTTTCACAAATAAAAAAGAAAAAAAATACTTCAGGCCACTCAATCTCCACCATACTTATTTTTACATTTAGGCCGTAAAGAATAAAACAAAAGGCAAATTTAAGCACTAGACAAATTTAAGTGGTTCATTAATGTTATCATTATATTCTTAACATATAAAGGAGCTATATTTTTTCAACAAATGAATTTCTTATTTTCACTATCAACTATATATGTCATTCAAAATTTAGAAAAAGTTATCAGGAATATAAATATCTTGAAGAAATGATTTTAGTAATTTATTTTATTAATATATAATCATTCAACAACGATTCGTTAAGAAAGCCAAAAAAATTCCAAGGTATTACAATTGAAAAATATGATACTAAAATACACTCGATTATTGTGATTTATAACCCTTATTTCTTTATTCTTAATAGATGAAGAAACCATAATTATTTCGTCATAGCCTAAGCATATAAAAGATTAAAAGGAGATACAACTAAAATAGATAACAATTACGATAAATTACTCCTTTCACAATATTTTTTTTTCATAAACTTATAGATCCTCGTTTTTCATTTTGGTTAAATTGAAGGAGGGTGACTTAAAATATATCGTCAAATTAATTGTAGTAAAAGCAGTAACAAGAACTCTAAATTGAGGGGTATTGTGACAACAGGGCCGATGACATACTCATAATGGCAGTCGTCCATTTGCAGTAGATGGTGGAATAGGTGTTCTAGGATATACGACAAAATTAAACTTAGATTCTTTATTTAAAATAATAGAAGGAGAATGAGGTGGAGGTAGTGGATAGTCTGAAGTTTTTTTACTCGGCCCAAATGGAGGAATATGCAAGCCTTTTGGAAATATTCCAAAGTTGATCCTAGATTCCTTATGTAAAATGACTGGTGGAAAATGTGGTGAAGGAGGTGGATTGTTTGAAGCTCTTTGACTCGGTGCAGATGGAGGAATCCGTACCTCTTTTGATAGTATTCCTAAGCTGAAAGGTGGAGCTACATAGTCTTGATCGACTACAACAACATTTCTAGCATCTGCTTGATAGTATGTAGAATGCAGCCCAAGAAGTATGAGAGCACAAGCTCCGAAATACACATTTGAAGGATTAATCAACATCATTTTTGTAGTATGTTTGCCCATCTTCTTCTATTGCTTCCTCTTTATATAGCATTTTTTTTTCAATTGAAATGAAGGCAACATTTTAGCGTACAAGCTAAAAATAACATTTTTAGTTTTAGAGAAACAATAAAAATACGGAATTTGTTAGAAATCTTTTTAGTAAAAAGCTTTACAATAAAACTAACAACTTAAAATTGACATTTTATTTTTGAAGTTTCTAAATGATTTTTTTTTTTTTCTGTTTTCCATTATTTTTTATTTAAAAAATCAAATATGTTAACCACTTGTTGAATGCTTGTATGATTGAATTTAATAAGTGTGAGAATCAACGTGTGTTTGACAAGTGATTTTTAATGCATTCATTCATAATCAACTTTATCAAACCCATAAAGCGACTAATTTTTTTTCGTAATCAATTCTAGCACTGTTAAAAGTCATCTAAAATGAAGCCTAAAACAATTCTATTATATTTACATTCGATGACGATTTAGAATAGCCATTAAATGTATCTTTTGAATATATTTTTCAATTTTCATGGTTTATTACTTATCCGTAAATTTTGGCAATTTTCTTTCAACATATGAGTTTTTTCTCCAAACAATCATAATTTTGCCATTTGGCATAAATTAGAGCTTCTAGTAAAAAGAAGAGGTGTTGCAGTTATTGAGGACCCGAGAGAAAAACATTAAGCCGCTACCTACGGTGCCTAAATGCACTAAATGCAATTAAAAATCATTGTAGTTATTTATTATTTATTCAAATTATTTTTGTATTTACTTATTAAAATTGTTATATTTAAGAATTAATACATAAATTAAAATTAAAAAATGTATAATTTAAAAAGGGAGATTTTTAAATATAAAAAATTGGACCCAAATAATTACAATCTGTAGCAAAAAAAAAAAAAAAAAAAACCTACCGAAAGTTGCAGCCCAACCAAAGACAAAAAATGATGTGAAATATCAAAACAGTCTCGCCTGATTTTTCTTCTTCAGCCGATTTTTCCCTCCAACATTTCATCCCCCTCTTCAGATCGACTTCGTTCATTCTTCTTGTTCTTCTTCTTCTTCTTCCATCACGCTGCTTCACGTCAACTTGGTTATTTTCCATCATGCTTCCTCGGGACGCTTCTTCGATCGAAGTTGATTCATCTTCCCCAACATTTTTCTATTTAGGTCCATTTCATGTTACTATTATTTCAGGTTGTTGAAGTTGCAGGAAAAGGAAAACGTACAAAGTTTAGACAAAATATATGTTCAATGTAATTCTATTAGATACATCAAGAATTCTATCGTTGATAGACAATGATAGAAGTCTATAAAAGTCTGTTAGTGATGGTCTATTAAAAAAGAACATGATTGAAAGCTCCATCTCACTATGATCTTCACGTTCACAATCACAAAACACTCAAATTTAACGGTCAACAACAATTCAAGAGTCAGGGGAGGTAGTATGTTAAGGCTTGAAATTCTTCTGTCGTTTACCAAATGGCAGCTCGATCGTATTGTCACACCCCGCACTAGATTACCCTTCTAACCTGGACAGAATGGTGACTGCAGCAGTTACCAACCTTTTTGTTGGCACTTACTGCGTAACTTACCTTAAAATAATATTCAAACCCTGAATACATACATAATAACACAGAACTTAACACATTTACATTACAGGTTTTCACAGCATTGTTTTCACATAGATAATACAATCTAGTGGGCCCATCAAGAATTTTAGTCACTAGACAGACACATGTGTACTAACTAATACAGGTCTTTAATTACGCTTCCTTCAACCTGTTTCTTTGAGTGGCAAAGCAGCAGCATAATAGTCCTGTGGGAACTGATTGCTACCTGAAAGAAAACATTTAAAACGTGAGCTAGAAGCCTAGTGAGTGACTTAGTAAAACATATGTCTCATGCTCTGAAACCTTAAGCTTGAAAATATAATACTGAAACTAGAATAAACCAAGCAAACGTATACATAAAAACCTTTAAAACTATTGTATCTGAAACCTGAATCTTAATTGAGAATGAACACTCACTGTTCTAATTCCCAATGTCAAGCCATGACCGGATGAGGCCACTACCTCAACCTGTTCACATTAAACTATAGCTAGAAGAGATCCCTACATCGATCTCTTTAAATATTTCGATGGGAGCTCAACATCCTTACGACATAAACGTTGATAAAAACTCTTTTACATCAATAATCATCATTACATCTTAGTTGAGAATGAGCATATACCGATCTAGCTCCCAACATCTATTATCGGCCAAGACCTATATTTCAGCCTCCTTTTGCTATTGTATGGCCTAGGAGATCCATACTTGGCCTCTCTTTCAAAACTACCCACGTGTACGTGGAGGTTTCTATGTACCGTCAACACCTTAGGTACATTTATTCATATACCTTTCTTACCTTTAATACTCCTTTTCATTGTGTTTAGGAATATCAACGCATGTACTTTAGCAATCTTAGGTATATAAACATAGCACACCAAGCTTAGTTTTAACCCTTACGCATGCTTCATACTCTATAAAATAAGTTGGCTTAAAACATATTTAACCAGCTTGTAAAACACTAATCATGCGTTAGACATGGAAAACATACTTGAAAACTCACACATTAGTACACATCAAGCGTTGATAAACATTCACAAGCATTAAAAACTTCAAGCTATCCTTTTAGCCTAGAAGAATATATGACTGCCTTTATCCTTAGTTGGGAGTGAACTAATAGTTCTAACCCTCAACGTCAACTTTAGTCGGGGAGAACTCTTTTGCTCGATCCCTCGACGTCGTATTACCTACGTGCACATGGTTATAACTGAGTACCGTCGTACCTTATGTACCTGACTATGATACTTTCGCATTGTCCTTCAGTATCCTCAGGTACTTCTGCTCAGATACCTTCTCAAATGTCCTTCAGTATCGAGCTGCTAAGATACCTTCTCATATGTCCTTCGGTATCAATTTGGCCGGCTCAAAAATACTTTGATATCAAATTAGCCAGGTACCTTCTCAAGTGTCCTTCGGTACCTAAATTGGTTAGATACATTCTCAACGTCCTTCGGTATCAAATTGGCTGGATACCTTCTCAAAAGTCCTTCGGTATCAAATTGGCCAGGTACCTTCTCAAGTGTCCTTCAATACCAAATTGGTTAGATACCTTCCCAACGTCTTTCGGTATCAAATTGGTTAGATATCTTCTCAAAAGTCCTTTGGTATCAAATTGGCCAAGTACCTTCTCAAGTTTCCTTCGGTACCTCATTTTAAGTAAAACTAGTCATAAACATTTAGTTGAAAGGATACCTTCTCATTGTCCTTCAGTATCCGTCATGTAACTAGTCACAACATTCAGTTGAACACTAAAGATTAGTGCTCAAATCATCATCATCATACTAATTCATCATAAAAATGGAGTTACTTAAACCTACTGAAAGCATTTGGACAAGGTAACATATCTACCCAAATCCCATGGAAAACATGCTTTACTTAACATGAGAAACAGTTCCACAAATATGTTGCTTGGCATATCATTTAAACACTTAGCATGAGACTAACTTCATGGAAATCATAGTTTCCAACACCTAGCATGAGAAATAGCTTCAATGGAACCATAGTTTCTAAATTATTAAAACATTAATTCGTCACATAGTCACTCATAGCTTGTTGGCCTCTTAACGGGTCGCATGCTTCTCCTAGCTTTTCTTAGCTAGCAAGATCCCCATGAGCGAGGTCAGCGAGATCTCCTAGAGCAACACCAGTGAGATCACCACGAATGACACCAGCGAGATCATCATGAGCGATACCAGCGAGATCTCATTACCAGCGACACCAGTGATACTTAGCCCTCTAGCAATACTAGCGATACTCAGCCACCAGCGACACCAGTGATACCCACTCACCAGCGACACCAGTGATACCTGCCCAATTTCTAGCAAGATTCCCCTTTAGATCGAGATCCTCCCCACAATATTTAGTGAGATCTCCTTCATTAGTGAGATCCTCTTCACAAAATTAGCGAGATCTTCTTCATTAGCGAGATCCTCTTCATAAAATCTCGCAATAATCTCTACTGGAGCTGTTTACTTGTTTTTTCCAAGTAGCTATCTGCTTATGCATAGGTTTTCTTAAAATTTCTGCCATAAATTCCTTATAGTTTGGCCTAGAGATCCCAATCTTCACCTCGGGCCCTAATTAACCCAAGATTCTGTCTCTCCTATAATTTCATCACTTTCTATTCTTCTTCTCTTGCCCTCTTTCTCCAGCAAGACAACTTTGAAAATTAGATTCTCTCAGTTTTCAAATGGCACCAATTTCACTAAATTTGCTCATGTAGATTGCCCAAACCAAACTTTCGAAGTTCCTTTTCCCTTTTAATCTTCCTGCCGCCTCCCAAATTCAAGGATAATTCGTCACGTCAACTCATATCTAATGACTCAGCCCAAGCCAATAAGTGAGTTTCTTTATTTAATACGTTTTTCTTTTCCCTTCTTCTCAACCTCTATAATTTGCATGGATTTTCACTTATATGATATTTAATATATCATTCCTTTGGCGAAACATACTTGTTTAGGAACATAGATTTCGGGGTTTACACTTAGCTTACACAATCTTATTTCTTCATGCTTCCACCCTCTATCCTTCCTAAGTCATGGCTTCATTCAACTCATTAAGAAACATCTCATTATTTACTCTTACTTAAAAAAATAATTAGGGTTCAAGCTTTACACGTATAGACGAAGCTCCAAGAACTAAACGATAGTTCAATTATGTAAACGATTGAATGAAAAGCTAGACGATCGTGTAGACGACAGTTGACTCTAGCTAGACGATCATGTAGATGACAGCTGATGAGCTAAACGATCGTATAGACGATTGGACACAGAGCTAAACGATATATCAAGCACTTTCTATCATTGTCTAGCAACTAGCGCCTATGCGATCATGCAACCAGCGCCACACGATCGTGTAAAAAACTCTACACAATCGCGTAGCATTAGCTAAACAATCGTTTAGTAAATGCTATACGATTGTATAGTAAGCTCTACATGATCGCATAACAAAAGCTATCCGATCGTTTAACTTTGTGAAATTTAAAGAAAGCCTTAAAACAAGAATTCTATCACGAAACATCCATCAACAATTCATCCACAAATATTTATCACATAAACGCAATGCAGATAAGAAAAAAAACCCGTAGTTTACTAATAAATATATTTAAACTACTATCAATGTCTATCAATGTTTAAATATATATTATATACTTTTGAAGTCTGTCAATTTCATAGTTTATTGATAGACATTAATAGACTTTTATCAGTTGCTATCAACTCTCAACTCAATTACTATAGTGCTATAATACTCCAAGTTTTGATGCCAAAAAAATGAACCAACCATGGATAATCCTAATATTGCAACAACTTTTACATAAAAAATGAAATCAATATATAAATTTTAATAACCAAAACTAATATACGGTATCAGATGGTAAAAAATAAAACATTGACTTTAAAATTGACCATTAGACAAGTTCAATATCAATATCCATGATCAGTTCATCAAGTATCTTCATTTTTAGAATAGTTGTGATATATACAGATTGAAAGATATCAATGGATATGAACACAATGGGATATCAGTGTGTATAGATGATAGACACTGATAGAAATTTATCAGTGTCTATCAGTATATATCAGTATTTGTATAAATGGGTATATCACATGCTTCAATCTAGAAAAGGAATATAAACAAAGAAATATTGTTAGTGATGGTAAGCTCAATGATAGAATATGATAGAACTCTATAAATGTCTATTAGTGATGGTCTATTAAAAAAGAACATGATTGTAAGAGCTCAATCAATCATAGTATATCAAGCATGGTATATCACTGGTGATAAAGCTCAATCAATATTATAGAGAATGATAGAGCTCAATCAATGTGATAGACAGTGATAGAACTCTATCACTTTGTATAACTTATAGACGGTGATATATATGTATCATTGTCTATCAGAGGTAGAGAAATGTTCACATCCATACATAGTCCCACCAAAAACTATCTATTTGTGGGGAAGAAGCCATAGATGGATGGTGCTATTGTCTATCAGTGGATATCAACACAATGGTATATCAGTGTGTATAAATGATAGACACTAATAGAAATCTATACTGTCTATCAATATATATCATTGTTTGTATAAATGGTTATATCACATGTTTCAATTTAAAAAAGGAATATAAACAAAGAAATATTGTTAGCGATGGTAAACTCAATTAATTCATATTATCATGAATTCTATTAGTGATAGACAATGATAAAAGTCTATAAATTGAAATTCTTCACATTCACATTCACAAATTCTTCATTGTGAACTATGATCTTCACGTTCACAATCACAAAACACTTATATTTAACGGTCAAAAACAATTCAAGAGTCAAGGGAGGTAGTATGTTGAGGCTTGAAATTCTTTTGTCGTTTACCAAATGGCAGCTCAATCTTGTAGACGAAGCTTCAAGAACTAAACGATAGTTAAACTATGTAAATGATTGAATGAAACACTAGACGATCGTGTAGACGATAGTTGACTGTAGTTAGATGATCCTGTAGACGATAATTGATGAGATAAACGATTGTATAAATGATTGGACGCAGAGTTAAACGATATATCAAGCGTTGTCTATCACTGTCTATCAGTGATAAACAATGATAGAGCTCAGTCATAGTATATCAAGCACGATATATCACTAGTGATAGAGCTCAATCACTGTTATAGAGAATGACAGAGTTCTATCACTTTCTATCAGTGATAGACAGTGATAGAACTATATCACTATCTATCACTGATAAAAAGTGATAAAACTCTATCACTTTGTATAACTTATAAACAGTGATATATGTGTATCATTGCCTATCAGAAGTAGAGAAATGTACACATCCATACATAGTCCCACCAAAAACTATCTATCTGTAGGGAATAAGCCATAGATGGACTGTGCTATTGTCTACTAGTGGATATCAACACAATAGTATATCAGTGTGTATAAATGATAGACACTGATAGAAATCTATAGTGTCTAACAGTATATATCAGTGTTTGTATAAATGGTTATATCACATGTTTCAATCTAGAAAAGGAATATAAATAAAGAAATATTGTTAGTGATGGTAAACTCAACAATAAAACTCATGTTCATGAATTCTATCCTTGATAGACAATGATAGAAGTCTATAAATTGAAAATTTTCACGTTCATATTCACAAATTCTTCATTGTGAAATATGATCTTCACGTTCACAATCATAAAACACGTAGATTTAACGGTCAATAACAATTCAAGAGTCAGAAGAGGTAGTATGTTGAGGCTTGAAATTCTTCTGTCGTTTAACAAAAACTATACGATCGCATAATAGATATCTCAACGATCGTATAACAAAAACTAAATGATCACGTGATAGTTAGCCAAACAATCACATAATGAACATCTAAATGATCATGTAACAGTTAGTTAAACGATCTCTTAGTATTCTCTAAACGATCGTTTAACAAAAACTATATGATCGCATAATAGATATCTAAATGATCGCGTAATAGTTAGCTAAACGATCGCTTAGTATTCTCTAAACGATCGTTTAACAAAAACTATATAATAGCATAATAGATATCTCAACGATCGTATAGTGGATAGCTTAATGATCCCTTAGTATTCTCTATACGATCGTGTAACAGTTAGTCAAATAATCGTTTAGATTAATTTTTAAACTAAGACATGATTATCATGATTTAAAAAAAAAAGAATGGATAAAATATTTTTATTTAAATTAAAGTTTAAAATTAAGAGGATATTTTTTTTCTTTTTGTTCTAAATCAAAGTAAAATATATCTTTTTTCAAAAAATAAAAGAGGGTTATCATGAAATTTTGAAAAAATATATATTTGGATTTAAATTAAAATTTGAAATTAAGAGATAATCAAATCATTCAAATAAAAAAAGAAACTTTTAAAAGACACTTATCACGAACTTTTAAAAGACTTAATTTGGTACATATTCAAGTATTTGTTTTCTACCTCACACGTGCAATGCACATCGTATTCAACTAGTTAGCATTAAATGATATCAACTGATGTTCTACTCAATTATATTGTTCTGTTCAGCCAACAAGAGTGTAGCACAACTGACATAATGTTCATACTATCAACCTCGTAGTTTGAGGTTCGATTCCCCCACCCCACACTTTAATTACAATACATCTTCAAAAAAATATATATATATTATTCGGTATAAATGTGATCGTAAAAATTAAAATGGAGCAAATCCATATTTAATAAATAAAATTTATACTACTAAAATTCTTACTATTTCAAGTCTACTAAAAATTATAATTAAATGTTCAAAATTCAAAGTCAAAATAATTTATAAATATACATATTACAAATTTAAGAAGTAATAAATTTAAACGTATGTTTTTGTAAGATCATAATTAAAAAAAATGCAAATTCAGTGGAATACAATAAATACTATAGTATCGTTTACTGATACAAACTTTGCATTCATATGCCATCTATATATTGTTTCCATCACATTAATGGTATAAAGTTGCCATTATACTATCCAATATATAATAAACGAACAACATCATGAGACGATAATAGTTAACTTAAACATGCCTCAATTGATTTTGGCATAAATCCTAGATCAAGAAGTCATAAATTTCAATTCACCCACTCTAACTTGCTAAAATAAATAAATAATAATATAATTAAAAAGTTGTACATTCAAGGCGAGTTAGTAGTGTTATCATTATATTCTTAACATATACAGTAGTTATATTTTTTCATGAATTTCTTATTTTTACTATCAACTATATATGTTCTTTAAAAATTAGAAAAAGTTATCATGATATAAATATCACGAAGAAAAAATGATTTTAGTAATTTATTTGATTAATATATAATCATTCAACAAGTTATTAAGAAAGCAAGAAAAAATCCAAGGTATTACAATCGAAAAATATGATACTAAAATACACTCATTTATCGTGATTTATTACCTTTATCTCTATATTCTTAATAGATGAAGAAACCGTAATTATTTTGTCACAACCTAAGAATTATAAAATATTAAAAGGAGATACAATTTAAATAGATAAAAAAAATTGCAATTATTGAAATTACCCCTTTCACAACATATTTTATTCATAAACTTGTAGACCCCCATTTTTCATATTAGTTAAGTTTAAGAGGGTGACTTTAAATATATTGTCACAACACTTGTAGTAAAAACAGTAACAAAGACTCTGAATTGAGGGGTATTGTGACAAATATCAAGGCTGATGACGTACTTATAAAGGAACCCGTCCATTTGCAATAGATGGTAGAATAGGTGTTCTAAGATACATGATGAAGTGGAGGTGGTGGATAGTCTAAAGTTTTTTTACTTGGCCCAGATGGAGGAATATACATACCTTTTGGTAATATTCCACAGTTGATCCTAGATTCCTTATGTAAAATGATGGGTGGGAAATGTGGTGAGGGAGGTGGATTTTCTGAAGTACTTTGACTCGATCCAGACGGAGCAATCCGTACCTCTTTTGATAGTATTCCTAAGCTAAAAGGTGGAGCTACGTAGTCATGATCGACTACAATAACATTTCTAGCATCTGCTTGACAGATTGTGGCATCCCAAAGAGTATGAGAGCACAAGCTCCGAAAACCACATTTGAAGGATTAATCAACATCATTTTTGTTGTATGTTTGCCCATCTTCATCTATTGCTTCCTATTTATATAGCACTTGTTTTTCAATTGAAATAAAGGTAATATTTTCGCGTAAAAGTTAAAAATAACATTTGTAGTTTTAGAGAAATAATAAAAACACGGAATTTGTTAGAAATCATTTTGTAAAAAGCTTTACAATAAAACTAACAATTCAAAATTGACATTTTATTTTTGAAGTTCTAAATGATGTTTTCTTTTCTGTTTTCCATTATTTTTTATTTAAAAATCAAATATGTTAACCACTTGTTGAGTGCTTGTATGATTGAATTTAATAAGTATAGAATAAACGTGTGTTTTAAAAGTTATTCTTAACGCATTTATTCATATTCAACTTTGTCAAACTCATAAAGCGACTAACTTTTTTTCATAATCAATTATAGCACTCTTAAAAGTGATCCAGAATGAAGCCTAAAACAATCCTATTATATTTCAATTCGATGACGGTTTAGAACAACCATTAAATGTGCCTTTGGAATATATTTTAAAATTGTCATGGTTTATCTTTTATCTATAAATTTTGAAAAAAAAATTCACCAAGGAGTGTTTTCTCCAAACTATCATAATTTTTCCATTAGGCATAAATTGGAGTTTCAAGTAAAAAGAAGAGGTGTTGTAGTTGTTCGCACGAGGTTTCCAGAGAAACTTAATTCATGGGATTTGAACTTTGTATTTGTATTAATTTTGTGGAAAGTGAATACCATCTCTAATACATAATATTTTGATGCTTTCAAAATAAATTATAGTCTTTAAGTTGGTTGATCTTCTTGAATGATCGGCCTTTGCGCTTATTTCTTTTCTTGGATGATCGACCTTTGGGCTTGTTAATCTTCTTAGATGATTGGCCTTTGGGCTTGATGATATTCTTCGACAATCGGCCTTTGGGCTTGTAGAACTTCTTGGATGATCGACCTTTGGGCTTGATGATCTTCTCGGACGATTAACCTTTCAGCTTCTTGATCTTCTTGGATGATTGGAGTTTAGGCTTGATGATCTTCTTGGACGATCGGGCTTCGGGCTTGTTGATCTTCTTAGATGATCGGCCTTTGGACTTTTTGATCTTCTTGGATGATCGACCTTTGGGCCTGATAATCTTCTTGAAGGATTAGTGTTCGAACGAGGCTTCCGAAGAAACTTATTTCGTGGAGTTGAACTTGAGTTTGTATTGATGTTGATGTTGATTTTATGCGATGTGATTTGTGATGGAACATAAAGAACGTATGCACAGCAAAAGCGATGAGATCGACAACATTCTAATTGCATTAAAAAGAAGAATAAGCATGCAAAGGGTTAGAGAATACAACCTTCAAAGACTCCCGAGCTCGATCGACACCATGAACAGTAAGTCTCGCTATTCTCTTATTGAAGAACACGGTTTTGGGACCGTTATGTTAGTGAAAATAAGAGAATTTCACTATATTAAGTAGGAGAGTAAAGGGAATTTGGTGGAAGAATTAAAGTTAATTGTCAAGGAAGCATTAGTTTTTTAAAATTTCAAAAACAAATCCTTTTGTAGAGAAAACACAAGAAAAATATCATTTTGCATGTCTTCCATCTCAAACTCCATTAGCACGTAATCTCTAGGTATCAAGCTTTGGAAATGTCACTCTAAAGTCCCCTTAGTTAGTGGGAAAATCCAACAATTGGATTTTTCCACTAACTAATCTTTTAATATAAAAAATGAGAAATATTTTTCAAAATTTGGAAATTATTTAATCAAAACAATTTCAATTAAATAAAATAAAAAAATTTAATATCATATATTAAATTGTTTAAGACATATAACTTTGATTAATCACATTAATCAAGTTTAAAAGATACTTTCATGCTAACGATCAAGTATACTTTAAAAAATAACTAATTAATAAATTAATTATATAATTGTAAATTATATCTCATATGAAATACAATTTTTCCTAAAACCAAAATTTGAACATTTCAAATTCTTATTTCACCTAGTTCATCAATGTTATACGTATTAAGCTAGCAAGGAAATCCGATGGACCTACAGATCATGGGCTCCAATGATCTGAGACTAACCGGTCAAACTCTTTAACCTAGTTAAACAACATTCGTTAACTAACAGAATTATCCACTATAGCCTATAGTTGTACTCCCATCACTGTAGATATATTATGTGTCCATTTGATATAACTGTCATCAATAAGTTGATCCATCACAGGTTGTTCGTGACCTCAGCTAGGTCAAATACCGAAATACCCCTGAGTTACATCTTTTCTCCTTAAGTACCACTATCCCTCTAATGAATAATTTATTTAGGATCATAATCACTAAATCCATTCCCTCTCAGGCCAACGAAAGGATAAGATCCCTTGCTTAAGGCTCGGGATCAACAGGGAACAACCTTTATACTATCTCTAAAATGGGTAGGAGCGAATTCCATTTTGCAAATTCTATGTCCCTAACCATCTACCCGGTCTTATCCCTGAAATGGGAGACATATTGAGCAGCAATGTTGGGTTTAACCTGACCTATGCATAAAAGGGACAATCACGAATAAACAGGAGTTCATAGACAGCTCAGATTCAGATCAAGTTATCTAGGTCATCAAGAAGTGAAATTAATCAATGTTAATAGTAAACGGTGTTAATACGTAAAAGTGATTATTTCGGGGTCTGTCTTACACAATCTCATTATTTAGAACACCCCCCTCACATTTCTCTACATAAACGAATTGATCACATCATTTATGACACTTTACAACATTTGTAACAATCATAGAGCGGGTCGTATTCGATAGTATCTTCAAAAGTAGGTACCCAACTTAATCCAAGTAATATAGACGGTTTAGGCTATTTTACTCGAACTTCATCTAGTTTATGTCTCCAGATAAAATCTAAGTATTCATAACAATAGCAAAAGGTTTGTAGTTTATTGGATTTAGAATTATTAAATAATCAACAACACTTGTCTGAATAAACTTCATATATGTTTACTTTTTACAAAACTACGAGTTTTAGGACATACAACCCAACAACTAAAACTCCTAGTGGGTTACAACAAAGTTGAGTGCTGTGAGAGAAAACTAATACAATAAACTAGGGCATCCCATACCTACAATTTCTCCCGATTGCCTTATTTATTCTACTCGTAGTCCTAAACTCTTAAGGTGACCCACGAAAATCTTAGCTGGGAGGGCCTTAGTAAATGGATCAATAATATTGTCCTCATATGCTATTTTTCTCACAATAACATCTCCTCTTAGCACGATCTCTCTAATAAGATGATATTTGTGCTCAATATGTTTTCTGCACTTATGGCTTCTAGGTTCTTTAGAGTTTACTGCCCTACTGTTATCACAATACATAATGATTGGCAGTATGTCTGGAACAATTTCCAGATCATTTAGGAACTTCTTAAGCCATACTACTTCCTTGGCTGCTTCATAAGCAGCAACATATTCTGTTTCCATTGTGGAGTCTGCATTACAACTCTGATTAATACTTCTCCATACTACTGCTCCTCCATTTAGAGTGAACACCAATCGTGAAGTAGATCTCTTATAGTCTATATTGGTTTGAAAATCGGAGTTAGTATATCCCGTAAGGATCAAATCCTTATTTCCATATACGAGCACGTAGTTCCTCGTTCTTCTGAGATACTTGAGGATATTCTTAATAGAAGTCCAATGTTCATAACCAGGATTGGACTGATACCTACTGATAATCCCTACTACAAAGCATATATCTGGACGAGTACATAGCATTGCATACATCAGACTTCCGACTGTTGATGCATAGGAAACCCGTCTCATATCCTCAACTTCTTGAGGTGTCCTAGGACATTGTTCCTTTTACAAGTGTATTCCATTCCTAAAAGGTAAAAGACCTCTTTTAGAATCCTGCATATTAAACCTAGACAATACCTTATCTATATAAGATGTTTGAGACATGGCTAGCATTCTATTCTTTCAGTTTCGAACTATTTGAATTCGAAGAACATATTGCGCTTCTCTCATATCTTTCATCTGAAATTGGGTTGCTAGCCAATTTTTAATGAAAGTTAGGTATCCTAAATTATTTCCAATAAATAGGATATCATTTACATACAAAACTAGAAATGCTACAGTGGAGTTGTTTTTATATACATACGGTTCATCAACATTTTGTTCAAAGCAATAACATTTGACCGCAGTATCAAATATTATATTCCAAAATCTGGATGCCTGTTTCAATCCATAAATAGATCTTTTCAGTTTTCAAACCTTTTGCTCCTGACCATGTTCAATGAACCCTTCTTGTTGGACCATAAAGATCTTCATTTAGAAAGGCAGTCTTGACATCCATTTATCAAATTTCATAATTATAAAAAGTGGCAATGGACAAGAGTATACTAATTGATTTGATCATAGCAACAAGTGAGAAGGTTTCTTCATAGTCCACACCCTCAACCTAGGTCCAACCCTTTGCTACTAACCAGGCTTTATAGGTCTATACCTTCCTCGTATGGTCTCTTTTACGCTTGTAGATCCATTTACAATCGATAGGTCTTACCTCCTCAAGTTTATCTACAAGTTCCCAGACTGAATTAAAGTATATAGACTCTATTTCAAGGTCCATGGCTTTGATCCACTGATTTCGATCAACATCATCCATTGCCTGTTTATTTGTTAATGGATTCTCTAAGCCATAACCAGGTATGTTGACTTCGCTTTCAATTAAACCCATATCGCGGTCAGGCTGTCTCACAACCCTCCCACTACGTCGAGGCTCTCTCATCTCTTGAGTAGGATGTGATGGACTGGACGTACTTGATCTATTTACAACTCTCGTTGATGGGCAAGGCTGATCAACAACTTTTGTTAATTCATCTGTTGCATTATTTGAAATCTCTTCTAATACTAGTTTACTGCGGGGTTTATGATCTCAAATGTGGTCTTCCTCTAGGAATATGGCATTTGTTGATACGATTACCTTATCATCCTGAGGATCATAAAACTGACCACCTCTCGTTCCTTTAGGGTAACCTACAAACAGGCATAATTTTGCACCAACACCTCTCGTTCCAATTTCTTAGGATTTTGCACCAACATGTGTGCCGAGCAACCCCAGATCTAGAAATGATGTAAACTAGCTTTACATTCTGTCCATAACTCATAGGTGTTTCTGAAACACTCTTAGAGAGAATGTTATTCAAAATGTAAGCTGCAGTTTCTACTTCATATCTGCAGAACGAGTTAAGCAACCAAACATAACTCATCATGGACCAAACCATGTCCAACAAGGTTCTATTTCTCCGTTCAGATACATCGTTCTGCTGAGGCGTTCCTAGTGTAGAGAGTTGTGACTGAATCCCATGTTCTATCATATAGAACTGGAATTTCAAGTCCAAATAATCCCACCTCGATCTGATCCAAGTGTCTTAATAGAGTAATTAGTTTTGTTACACCCCACCCTGAGCCCGCATCCTAAGCCCAATGGGAGGCGTGAAGGACCACAAATACAAACCTTTTATGATACCTACGACCCATCTGAACCTCTTAACTCTAAGTAAACATTAAACTAAGGATGTAAACAATAACTCATTTTATTACAGCTTGTACAACGTTTATACAACTCTCAGGCTTACTATAAAGTTTACAATAACAATTGTAAAACCCATATGTGTGACTATGGTTATGGCAGACGTTGACCTTAGCTGAATGAGCTTCACAAAGCACAGTAAGTGGTAAGAAACTTCTAGAGTCTATTTCAACTCATAAATAATACAAGCAAATCCCAAATACGAGGTTAATACTCAAACCTCAGCCTTGAATGAGTCTGATCTCAAACTCTACCTATACTCACTGTAGATAGTCAACTGATACTAATCATAAAAGCTTAGTCTCTTGCATTCCATTTTTTTCCTATGTGCACATAGCTCCCCGCTTATGGGCTAAATAATTAGGCCTGCCAACCCTCTAACCATCCCATACAAGGTTCCTCCCGCAGGCTCAGGAACTAGACCTCTCGATCCCCTGACCATCCCATGAGGTTCCACTTGGGGCTCAGAAACTAGGTCTATTTACCCCATGATCATCCCGAACACATAATCTCATTCTTATGCTAATTACTCATTCATAACATATACAATTTATTCTAATAGATATGCTTAATACTTAAAAGGAAAGTACCACTCACCTTGGCAAAATAGGAACCTTTCTCTTAGAAGTTCCTTGGTTTTCTCGGCTCCCTTTTGAACCCTAAATTCCATATTCAATTTCAAGCTTAGATTACTTATAGTTACAAGCATTATCTCGATATACTTCCTTCTACAAACATGTTTTAAAATGTCTCAGAAAGCTTACATTAAAATATTAGCTCATAATTATGCATGCTTTGGTCGGAATCCTCAAAACATCAAGACTGGCCGAAGCATACTCGAAAGCTCGACCCTATTGATTTTTCCACACTCTTCAGCCTGATTCCTTAGAGCTTCTTCTCCAACAGCCCTATATTGAAAACTAGACTCTTAGAGCTTTTAGGTGGCTTTGGAATCACTCAAAACTCACGAGTATTCTGGAAGAACTTCTCGTCCCATGTTGATGCTACTTCCATACCTCACTGTCTGGCAGTATCTCCTCCTCTTGGAACTTCTTGATCAACGTATGGTCTTGCTACCAATGCATGCCCTTCATGATCAATGTATAATCTCCTCCAAATATACCCTCTAACACTCTTCCTAACATTCTTTAAAGAGGATTTTGAGTTATGAATTGAAGAAACACCTTGTGGTGGTATTTATAGGCCAAAGGAACTGATCCTTCTTAACTTTACTAAGCCTCAACGCAAGACACCTCCTAATTTGAAGTGTTTGAATCATGCTTTGCTACCGCCTACTTCTTTTCGATTTACCTACTTTAGTTGTCTTCCTCATGCATAAGTCTTCTTTGCATGAAACTCTATTCATCCAGTTCCTACTAACTCAAGCCCAACCTCCTCTCGGTATAGCCATTTTTCCAGGTGAGCTCATCAGCCTGGCGTAATGCAAACCTCAGCATCACCTAAACACGTAGCCCATCGTTTAGTCCATTGTGTAGCTCTTGCACTTCATCGCAAAGCTCCATTTTCTAATGAATCTCTCACTACAGCTTAACATCTAGCCCTCTCGCTATCGTTCATCATCCAGCCTTCTCGCTGTTGCCAATCATCTAATGTCTGCGTCCCATCGCATAGTGATCTCTTGCTCTTAACGATCTCGCTATCGCGTATCTCTCACTGTTAATGATCTCGATGACTCTCATTGTCTAGTGCATAGCCCACTGAATAGCTTCTATGCCTATCGTTTAGCTCCATCGTGTAATGCTGACGCCTATCGTCTAACACATCACTCCCATCGTCTAACGCGTATGCTTATCGTGTAACGCCATCACCTAATGTCTGCGTCTATTGCCCAGCCTCTGCCTAATGCATCGTCTAGCGTCTAAGTTTGTCATCTAGCACCTGCTCATCGTTTAGCGCTATCATCTAGTGCTATCATTTAGCTTCTACACTTATCGTCTAGTGCATCACTTCACATTGTTTAGCACCACCTGTAGCTACACAATCGTCTAGTGCATCACTCAGCGCCACCCACATAGCTATGCGATCGTTCGCCCAGCACCTTGCACTCAAGCTTCTCTCGCTCTCGCTCATGCAGCTTCAACGTATGAGCAACTTTTAGCAATGCCTCTTGCCAACGCTTCAGCCAACATGCGTCCAACTTTATATTCTCTATGCATGGTTGCCGCTTCAATGCTTAACTCCTTTAAACCTCTACTAACTTAGCCTCATCTCATGCATTTAATGTTTCCTAACACCACACACATTATTTCTTTTAGACTTCATACTTAGCCAATTTTCACTAGTCAAGGCTTAACTTCAAGCTACTCAAAGAAAATCTCTTTAATACTTAGAAATTTTCCTTCTCTTTAACATTGGATTGAACTTATACTTAGTTAATTCCCTTAATTGCCTGCTTAACTAGGGAAATTGAGATCTTGGTTTCACAGGTTCTCAACCTCGGTCTTAAATTCCTTGAACTTTTCAAAAGCTTCAGACTTAAAATGAATTGGGTAAATGTAATTGTACCTTGAATAATCATCTATAAAGCTAATGAAATATTCATAACCTCCCCGTGCTTTAAAACTCATCGATCTGCAGAGGTCCGAACGCACGAGCTGTAAGGTTTCTTTGGCTCGAAGACCTTTTCCAGAAAAAAGATCTTTTTGTCATTTTTCCTTCGAGACATGATTTACATGGCGGTAAAGAGACATCTTCTAACTTGTATAGAAGATCACTTTTAGCCAGTCTCTCAATCTTGTTAAGATTAATGTGGCCAAGTCTGAATTGCCAAAGATAGGTACTCTAAGAAATGCATTGCCTTTTTCTTTCAGTTTCAGCTGTTTTAAACATTTCTGTGTTATACAACTTCAACTTTAGGTGGTTTTAACTTATATAAGTTACTTTCAAAGTTTGCAGAACATATTTGTATACCTCTTTTTGTAATGAACGCTTGATTAAGACAAAAGTTTACTTTGTATAAATCTTCCCATAAATAGGAAATAGATATCAAATTTCTTTTACAATAAAGTACATCAAGAACATTTTCTAAACACAGATCTCTATTTCAAAAAGTTAACTTAATAGCTCCCACTGCTTATGCTGAGATATATTCCCCTGGTCCAACCCAGAGAGTAATCTCATCTTCTTCAAGCTGCCTCCAGGAACTAGTTTCTTGAAAAGAAAAACAAACATGATTAGTGGCCCTTAAATTTAATATCCAGTAGAATCTTCATTCTCTACTATACATATTTCAATAACCAGTAATCTAATTTACCTAGTTTTTCTTTTTCAGCTTTGTGCAGTTGGAGCCTTCCTCTTCCTAATTTTCTTCTTTTTCTTTTGAATACCTCTATTCTTTGCTAATTCTTTTTCAGTTTTGTGCAGTTGCAGAAGGGCCAGATTTACTCCCAGAAGACAACTCTTTCTAGGGTTTCCCCTTTAAGGTGGAAGCAACATTTGCTTCTGACTTTGAAACTTTATTTTTAAGATTTGTAAATCTGGAGTTCGTTGACAGATATGGATTGTTGTCTAAAAAGGCCTTGCAAAGAGTCCATGATCTCTTTTGTAGTAGTTAACTTCTCGTGTTTCTTAGACAATACATCAGATATACTAGCTAAGATATAAACTCGAGCCTTCTCATTATCATTGACCCATATGTCATACGCATCCCGAACTATTCGGTTTGCATTGGGATTAGGGGATGGAGGACACTCCTCTGTTAAAACGAATCGGAGATCATCTATTACTAGTATCGTGTTGATATTCAATTTCCAAGTTCCGTAATTATCGCCATTAAGTGTTTTAGAAGTTAGAAGTTGTATAATGGATGATGACATTGCTGAAAAAGTAAACAAGTTTATTAGAAAATTACTTTTAACTCTTTTTAATCCAATTTATTTAACAAAAATTATGTACCCATTCTCATTATTATTTTGCTACGATACTTCAGTAAGTCAGAATAGCCCTCACCAAAGGGTAATTCACTACTCCTTCACTGAATCAAGACATTCTTCACTAAATACTAATACCAGAATAACTCTTATCCTTATAGTACTTAGCTACCGTTTATTTGATCAAACTTTACTAACACTTAGTAAGTGTTATAAGTGTATACCCGCCACTTTTGAATTGCAGTGATCGGAATCAAACAAGCCCTTGAAGGAGAAATTTTTTTTGAAAATGGACCTAAGCAAACCTATCACTTTCTGGAGCTCACGGTGTTTCGAATCCTATATTACAACCCTCCGAAGGGATAGCCGTCGCTAAACGACTAGCAAAGTGTTGCATAAAGTCAACCATCACGTGCAACATAGGAATCTCACGGTGTGACCTAATGGAAGAGACTATAGGACGTGTTGCCACACACCCTTCACTTACTTACTATGAACTACTTCCCCTATTCACCTTGCTATTGACCCATGCAAACACTTTCCGAAGGGAGGTTGCTGCTAATAGCAACCTGAAGCTGAGCATAGATCTCATATTTTGAACTCTTAAGGACGTGAGAGCTAGAAAAAATATATCTCATAAACTATTAATCTCCCATTGAAGTGTTCTATTTTATAAAAGATTGCGTATTTACTTGGTTATTAACGAATAATATTTAACAACCTAAGTCTAGGTGATTTTTCCTAGTATAATTCTTATATCAGGATTAACCTATAATGTCTAGGTGATAAACCAATTTTATTACCTTAAACAACTCATGCATGCTCATAAACCAAGGGTTATTGACTTAGACACTAGTTTGATCTCCAAGTAGGAGGTATTTCATAAACCATCAACTTAAGTATCCTCAATATTAGACAAGATCTCCCCGGGTAAGTAAACAACTCTTGTTTTACAAGTAATCGACCTATTCTAACTCTTAAAAAGGCGATTGAATTGCACTGGTTAACCCTAGGTGAACATGCATCTTATCTTTGTTATAGATTTTAAAAGTCTAGGTTATATTATAACAATTATAAAAGAAATTATAACATTTATAACCCTAGAAAATTCATCTATAACATGCTTCCTTAAACAAACATGCTTTAAGATAATACTTATATTAAAACCTAGCATGCATATTATATACATTATAACACTTATAATATATAACAAATGCATGCCACATGTTTATCCTGCGGTGGGGTTTCTTAAAAAACTATATGGCATACTTTATGCACACATAATCAAACAATATTATACATCACATGCATAATAAGTAAACAACACTAAAGTGGACCGGTTTTGGCATTAAAAGAAAACAAACAACTAAATTATCACATAAAACAGCAAGAAACTTCATCGAGCCGGCTTCAAACACTTTGAACCAATCTGAACGGCCAAAAACCACTCGAACCAGCTCAAAAACACCAAAAACTAGTCAGACCGGCTCATCCAGGTCAACTGGAACTATTCAGACAATCTGAACCAGCTGGTCAACGCACGCATGGGTCGGTCAACGAAAGGAGGCGTACGGGTCGGTGGGGCACGAATCGGGTCTCAAATCGGGCGCACGGGTTAGTCGGGTTGACAAGACAGCTAACGCGCGGGGACTACTGATGGAACCGGGTCGGATAAGTCATAAAGGGGTCAAACACGGTTCTGGACGAGTCGTGTATAGGGGAACACAACGAACCCGGTTGGAAGGGCGCTGCGGGTTCGGTCTTCGGGTCTGGGAGTAACTTCCGGGTCTGTGAGCTTTTCTTCACCAAAGAGAAGCTCTCCTCTTTCCCAAAATTGAGTAATTACAGCCTAAAAAGGACTCTAACGATTCTAGAAAATTTATAAACTCTTTGCCACACATTAAAGCTCATATACATGTGAGCAATTACAAATTTTAGCAAGAAATTAAATGAAAACTAATGCCAAAATTGTAATGTATCCACTTTAGTCAACCAAACATTCATCACATGAATAACACCAACCAAAATGCAATAGAACATTATAAGCATGCATTGATACCATTTGATGGAATATAAAGAACGCATGCACAGTGGGAGCGATGAAATTGACAACATTCTAATTGTATTAAAAAGAAGAATAAGCATGCAAAGGGTTAGCTAATACAACCTTTGAAGATTCCACCGCAATCTTCCTCCTCTCCCGAGCTTGATCGACACCACTAATATTAAATCTCGCTATTCTCAGGTTGAAGAACACGGTTGTGGGACCGTTATGTTAGTGAAAATAAGGGAATTTCACTATATTAAGTAGGAGAGAAAAGAGAATTTGGTGGAAGAATTTAAGTTAAATGTCAATGAAGCATTAGTTTTTTAAAATTTCAAAAACAAAGCCTTTTGCAGAGAAAACACATGTAAAATCTCATTTCGAATGTCTTCCACCTCAACTCCATTAGCATGTAATCTCTAGGTGTCAAGCTTGGAAAATGTCACTCCAAAGTCCACTTAGTGAGTGGAATCCATCCGTATTGATTCGTTTCCATAACCATAAAAAAATCCTTCTTAATTAAAATTATAATAGCGATTTTTCCACTCACTAATTTTTTAGTAAAAAAAAATGAAAAATAATTTTCAAATTTTGGAAATTATTTAATGAAAAGAATTTCAATTAAATAAAAATAAATAAATGTAATATTATATATTAAATTGATTAAGACACTTAGCTTTGATTAATCACATTAATCAAGTTTAAAAATATTTTCATGCTAATGGTCATGTATACTCTAAAAAATAATTAATTAATAAATTAATTACATAATTGTAAATTATATCTCATATAAATTTGAAATTTTCAAATTTTTACTTCACCTAGTTCTTCAATTTTGCCCGTATTGAGCTAGCAAGGAGACCCGATGGACATACAGATCATGGGCTCCAATGATCTGAGACTAACCAGTCAAACTTTTTAACCTAGTTAATCAACTTTTGTTAACTAACAGGACTGTCCACTATAGCCTGTAGTTGCACTCCCCTCACTGTAGATATATTATGTGTTCATTTGATATAACTGTCATCAATAAGTTGATCCTTCACAAGTTGTTCATAACCTCAGCTAGGTCAAATACCAAAATACCCCTAAGGTATATCTTTTCTCCTTAAGTAACACTGTACCTCTAATGAACAATTGATTTAGAATCATAATCTTTAAATCCATTCCCTTTTCAGGCCAATGAGAGGATGGGGTCCCTTGTTCAAGACTCGGGATCAACTCTTAAGGGAACAACACTTCTATTATCCCTAAAATGGGTAAGAGTGAATTCCATCTTGCAAATTCTATGTTCCCAGTCATCTACCTGGTTTTATCCCTAAAATGGGAGGCATATTAATTAGTGATGTTGGGCCTACCCTCACCTATGCAGACTAAGGGACAATCGCGAATAAGCATGAGTTCGTAGATAGCTTAGGATTCAGATCAAGTTATCTAGGTCATCAAGAAGTTAAATTAATCAATGTTAACAGTAAACGTTCTTAATACGTAACAGTGATTATTTCGTGGTCTGTCTTACACAATCTCATCGTGTAAAACACTTTCGCTCCTATGTCTCTACATGAACGAACTGATCACATCGTTTATGACACTTTACAACATTTGTAACAATCATAAAGCGGGTCGTATTCGATAGTATCTCCAGAAATAGGTACCCAACCTAATCCAAGTAATTACGGTGCCTAAGTGCACGAAATGCAATTAAAAATCATTTGAATTATTTATTACTTATTCAAATTATTTTTGTAATTAAAATTGTTCTATTTTAAAATTAATACTTGTCTAAGCGAAAATAAATAATATTAAAAACAAAATAAATATTTTAATTTAAAATAAAGTTTGAAATTAGAAGACAAAAATTGTGTTTCTTCTTTAATTCATAGAGGATTATCAAGAAATTAGAAAAATAAATAATACTAAATAGTTTTTAAACTAAGAGATGATTATCATAATTTTTTTAAAAAATAATGGATAAAATATTTTTATTTAAATTAAAGTTTAAAATTAAGAGCATATATATATATTTTCTTTTGTTCTAAATCAAACTAAAAGATATCCCTTTTCAAAAAATAAAAGAGGATTAACATGAAATTTTGAAAATAGTTTTTTTATTTAAATTAAAATTTAAAATTCAGAGATAATCAAATCGTTCACATAAAAATAAAAAAATTTTAAAAGACAATTATTACAAACTTTTAAAAGACTTAATTTGATACATATTCAAGTATTTGTTTTCTTCCTATAAAATACGTGCAATGCACATCGTATTCGACTAGTTAGCATTAAATGATATCAATTGATGTTCAACTGAATTATATTGTTTTGTATAATGTGATCGTAAATATTAAAATGGAGCAAATACATATTTAATAAACAAAATTTATATACTACAAATTCTTACTAATTTTAAGTCTACTAAAAATTATAATGAAATGTTCAAAATTAATAAAATGTAGAAATATTACACATAAAAAATATCAATTTAAAATTAAATTAATATATAAGTTTACATATTGAAATATTGAAAATTTTAAT
This sequence comes from Benincasa hispida, assembly GCF_027475165.1. Classification (NCBI taxonomy): domain Eukaryota; kingdom Viridiplantae; phylum Streptophyta; class Magnoliopsida; order Cucurbitales; family Cucurbitaceae; genus Benincasa; species Benincasa hispida. The sequence goes on along the minus strand of NC_143480.1, from coordinate 56,997,687 downwards.
ATTCAAAATTCAAAGTCAAAATAATTTATAAATATACATATTACAATTTAAGAAATAATAAATTTAAACATATGTTTTTGTAAGATCATAATAAGAAAAATGTAAATTCGGTGGAATACAATAAATACTATAGTATCGTTTACTAATACAAACTTTGTACTCGTATGCCATCTATATATTGTTTCCATCACATTAATGGTATAAAGTTGCCATTATATTACCCAATATATAATAAACGTACAATATCATGGGACAATGATAGTCAATTTAAACATGCCTCAATTGATTTTGGCATAAATCCTCAATCAAGAAGTCATAAATTTCAATTCATCCCCTCCAACTTGCTAAAATAAATAAATAATAATATAATGAAAAAGTTGTACACTCAAGGTGAATCAGAAATGTTATCATTATATTATTAACATATACAGGAGTTATATTTTTTCAACAATCAATTGAATTTCTTATTTTTATATCAACTATATATGTTATTTAAAAATTAGCAAAAGTTATTATGATATAAATATCTTGAAGAAAAAATGATTTTAGTAATTTATTTTATTAATATATGATCATTCAATGACAAGTCATTAAGAAAGCAAGAAAAATTCCAAGGTATTACAATTGAAAAATATGATACTAAAATACACTCATTTATGATTTATTATCTTTATCTCTATATTATTAATAGATGAAGAAATCATAATTATTTCGTCACAACCTAAGAATTATAAAATATTAAAAGGAGATACAATTAAAATAGATAAAAATTACAATTATTGAAATTAAGGAGATACAATTAAAATAGATAAAATTTACAATTATTGAAATTATCCCTTTCACAAGATATTTTTATTCATAAACTTGTAGACCCCCATTTTTCATATTGGTTAAATTTAAGGAGTGTGACTTTAAATATATTATCACAAAACTTGTAGTAAAATCAGTAACAAGAACTCTGAATTGAGGGATATTGCGGCAAATATCAGGGCTGATGACGTACTTATAAAGGCACCCGTCCATTTGCAGTAGATGGTAGAATAGGTGTTCTATGATACATGATGAGGTGGAGGTGGTGGATAGTCTGAAGTTTTTTTACTTGGCCCAGATGGAGGAATACGCATACCTTTTGGTAATATTCCAAAATTGATCCTAGATTCCTTATGTAAAATGATGGGTGGGAAATGTGGTGGGGGAGGTGGATTGTTTGAAGCACTTTGACTCGATTTAGATGGAGGAATCCATACTCTTTTGATAGTATTCCCAAGCTGAAAGGCCGAGCTACGTAGTCTTCATTGACTACAATAACATTTCTAGCATCTGCTTGATAGATTGTATAATGCATCCCAAAGAGTATGAGAGCACAAGCTCTAAAAAACACATTTGAAGGATTAATCAACATCATTTTTGTTGTATGTTTGCCCATCTTCATCTATTGCTTCCTCTTTATATAGCATTTGTTTTTCAATTGAAATGAAGGTAACATTTTCGCGTAAAAGCTAAAAATAACATTTGTAGTTTTAGAGAAACAATAAAAATATGGAATTTGTTAGAAATCTTTTTAGTAAAAAGCTTTACAATAAAACTAACAACTCAAAATTGACATTTTATTTTTGAAGTTTCTAAATGATGTTTTCTTTTCAGTTTTCCATTATTTTTTATTTAAAAATCAAATATGTTAACCACTTGTTGAGTACTAGTGTGATTGAATTTATTAAGTGTAGAATCAACGTGTATTTTAAAAGTGATTTTTAACGCATTCATTCATAATCAACTTTATCAAACCCATAAAGCGACTAACTTTTTTTCGTAATCAATTATATCACTCTTAAAAGTGATCTAAAATAAAGCCTAAAACAATTCTATTATATTTGCATTCGATGATGGTTTAGAATAGCACATAAATGTGCCTTTGGAATATATTTTAAAATTGTCATGTTTTATCATTTATCTGTAAATTTTGACAATTTTTTTTTCACCAGGGTAGTGTTTTCTCCAACTATCATAATTTTGCCATAGGCATAAATTGGAGTTTCAAGTAAAAAGAAGATATGTTGCAATTGTTCGCACGAGGTTTTCAGAGAAACTTAATTCGTGGAATTTGAACTTTGTATTTGTATTAATTTTGTGGAAAGTGAGTACCATCTCTAACACATAATATTTTGATACTTTCAAAATAAACTATAGTCTTTAAGCTGGTTGATCTTCTTAAATGATCAGCCTTTGGGCTTGTTGATTTTCTTGGATGATCGACTTTTGGGCTTGTTGATCTTTTTGGACGATTGGCTTTTGGGCTTATTGATCTTCTTGGATGATCGGCCTCTGGGCTTGATGATCTTCTTGGATGATCGGTCTTTGCGCTTGATGAACTTCTTGGACGATCGACCTTTGGGCTTGTTGAGCTTCTTGGATGATTGGACTTTGGGTTTGATGATCTTCTTGGACGATAGGCCTTTGGGCTTGTTAATCTTCTTGGATGATTGGCATTTGGGCTTTTTGATCTTTTTGGATGATCAATCTTTGGGCTTGATGATCTTCTTGGAGGATTAGTGTTCACACGAGGCTTCAAGAGAAACTTTTTTCATAAAGTTGAACTTGAGTTGGTATTAAAGTTGATGTTGATTTGATGCGATGTGGTGCATGATGGAATATAAAGAATGGTGCACAACGAAAGCAATGAAATCGATACAATTGAAATTGCATTAAAAAGAAGAATAAGCATGCAAAGGGTTAGAGAATACAACCTTTAAAGACTCCACCGCAATCTTCCTCTCCCGAGCTCGATCGTCACCACGAATGGTAAATCCCGCTTTTCTCTAATTGAATAACACGATTTTGGGACCGTTATGTTAGTGAAAATAAGGGAATTTCACTATATTAAGTAGGAGAGTAAAGAGAATTTGGTGGAAGAAATTAAAATTAATTTTCTAGGAAGCATTAGTTTTTTAAAATTTCAAAAAGAAAGGCTTTTGTAGAGAAAACACATGAAAAATCTCATTTTGCATGTCTTCCACCTCAAACTCCATTAGCAAGTAATCTATAGGTGTCAAGCTTGGAAAATGTCACTCCAAAGTTCACTTAATTAGTGGGAAAATCCAACAATTTGATTTTTCCACTAACTAATTTTTTAATAATAAAAAAATGAAAAAAAAAATTCAAAATTTGGAAATTATTTAATGAAAACAATTTCAATTAAATAGAAATAAACAAATTTAATATCATATATTAAATTTTCTTAGACACATAACTTTGATTAATCACATTAATCAAGTTTAAAAAATACTTTCATGCGATTGATCAAGTGTACTCTAAAAAATAACTAATTAATAAATTAATTATATAATTGTGATATCTCATATAAAATACAATTTTCTCTAAAACCCGAATTTCAATATTTCAAACTCTTATTTCACCTGGTTCTTCAATTTCATCCGTATTGAGCTAGCAAGGAGACCCAATGGACCTACAGATCATGAGCTCCAATGATGTGAGACTAACCGGTCAAACTTTTTAACCTAGTTAATCAACATTCGTTAACTAAAAGAATTGTCCATTATAGCCTATAGTTGTACTCCACTCACTGTAGATATATTATATGTCCATTTGATATAACCATCATCAACAGCTTGTTCGTAACATCAGTTAGGTCAAATACCGAAATACCTTTGAGTTACATCTTTTCTCTTTAAGTTGCACTGTCCCTCTAATGAAAAATTTATTTAGGATCATAATTACTAAATCCATTTACTATCAGGCCAACGAGAGGAGAGGTCCCTTGCTCAAGACTCGGAATCAGCTCTTAAGGGATCAACCTTTCTACTATCCCTATAATGAGTAGAAGTGAATTCCATTTGCAGATCAAGAGACAATACTATCCCTATACTATCCCATTTGCAAATACTATCCCTATAATGTTGGGCTTACCCTCACCTATGCAGATCAAGGGACAATCGCGAATAAACAGGAGTTTAGAGACAGCTCAGGATTCAGATCAACTTATCTAGGTCATCAAGAAGTGAAATTATCAATATTAACACTAAATGGTGTTCATACGTACCAGTGATTATTTCGTGGTCTGTCTTACACAATCTTATTGTGTAGAACACCCCCGCTCACATTTCTCTACATGAACGAACTGATCACATCATTTATGACACTTTACAACAATTGTAAAAATCATAGAACGGGCCGTATTCGATAGTATCTCCAGAAATAGATACCTAACTTAATCCAAGTACTATAGATGGTTTAAGCTATTTTACTCGAACTTCATCTAGTTTATGTCTCCACATAAAGTCCAAGTATTCATAACAATAGCCTAGGGTTTGTAGTTTATTGGATTTAGAGTTATTAAACAATCAACAACACTTGTCTGAATAAGCTTCATATATGTTTACTGTTTACAAAACTACGAGTTTTAGGACATACAACCCATCAAACTTCCACTTGAATTAGAACTCCTAGTGGGTTACAACAAAGTTGAGTGTTGTGAGAAAAAACTAGATACAATAAACTAAGGCATCCTATACCCATAATTTCTCCCACTTGCCCTATTTATTCTACCCATAGTTCTAAACTCCTCAGGTGACCCACGAAAAATCTTAGCTGGGAGGGCCTTAGTAAATGGATGATCAGCAATATTGTCCTCAGACATTATTTGTCTCACAATAATGTCTCTTCTTAGCACGATTTCTCTAATGAGATGATAATTGCACTCAATATGTTTTCTGCGCTTATGGCTTCTAGGTTCTTTGGAGTTCGCTACTGCCCTACTATTATCACAATACATAGTGATTAGCAATCGCATTTCTGGAACAACTTCCAGATCATCTAGGAACTTCCGAAGCCATACTGCCTTCTTGGTTGTTTCACAAGCAGCAACATATTATGCTTCTATTGTGGAGTTTGTAATGTAGCTCTGCTTAGTACTTCTTCATACTACTGCTCCTCCATTTAGAGTGAACACCGATCCCGAAGTAGATCTCCTAAAGTCTATATTGGTCTGAAAATCGGAGTTAGTATATCTTATAAGGATCAAATCCTTATTTCCATATACGAGCACGTAGTTCCTCGTTCTCTTGAGATACTTGAGGATATTCTTAACAGCTGTCCAATGTTCATAACTAGGATTGGACTACCTACTGACAATCCCTACAGCAAAGCATATGTTTGGACGAGTACATAGCATTGCATACATCAGACTTTCGAGGTGTCTTAGAACATTGCTCCTTTGACAAGTGTATTCCATTCCTAAAAGCTAAAAGAACTCCTTTGTAATCCTGTATATTAAACTTAGACAATAACTTGTTTATATAAGATGTTTCATACATGGCTAGCTCTGTTCTTTCGGTTTCAAACTATTTGAATCCCAAGAACATATTGCTCTTCTTCCAGATCTTTCATCTGAAATTGGGTTGCTAGCCAATTTTTATTGTCAGCTAGGTACCCTACATTATTTCCAATAAGATATCATCTACATACAAAACTAGAAATGCTACAGTGGAGTTGATGATCTTTTTGTATACACACGGTTCATCAACGTTCTGTTCAAAGCCATAAGATTTTACCGTAGTATTAAATCTTATATTCCAGAATTTGGATGCCTGTTTCAATCCATAAATAGATCTCTTCAGTTAGCAAACCTTTTGCTCCTGACTCTGTTCAACGAACCCTTCTGGCTGGAGCATATAAATACTCTCTTCAAGTTCTCCATTTAGAAAGGCAGTCTTGACATTCATTTGTCAAATTTCATAATTATAAAAAGTGGTAATGGGCAAGAGTATCCTGATTGATTTGATCATAGCAACAGAGGAGAAGGTTTCTTCATAGTCCACCCCCTCAACGTGGGTCGAACCCTTTGTTACTAACCGGGCTTTATAGGTCTATACCTTCCCCGTATGGTCTCTTTTACGCTTATAGATCCACTTACAATCGATAAGTCTTACCTCATCTGGTTTATCAACAAGTTCCCAAAAAGGATTAAAGTACATAGACTCTATTTCAAGGTCCATGGCTTTGTTCCACTACTTTCGATCAATATCATCCATTACCTGTTTATATGTTAATGGGTCCTCTAAGCCATCATCAGGTATATTGACTTCACTTTCAGTTAAACCCATATAGCGGTCAGAATGTCTCACAACCCTCCCACTACGTGTAGGATCTCTCAATTGTTGAGTAGGATGTGATGGACTAGATTTCCTTGATCTATCTACAACTTTTGTTGATGAGCAAGGTTGATCAACAACTGTTGTTGATTCGTCTATAGCATTATTTGAAATCTCTTCCAATAGTAGTTTACTGTGGGGTTTATGATCTCGCATGTGGTCTTCCTCTAGGAATGTGGCATTTTTCGATACAATTACCTTATCATCCTGATGATCATAAAATTCACCACCTCTCGTTCCTTTAGGGTAACCTACAAACAGGTATAATTTTGAACGATGTTCCAATTTCTTTGGATTTTTCACCAACACGTGTGCTGGGGAACCCTAGATTCGAAAATGACATAAAATAGCTTTACATCTTGTCCATAACTTATAAGGTTTTCCTAAAACACTCTTAGAGGGGACGTTATTCAAAATGTAAGTTGCAGTCTCTACTGCATATTCCCAGAACGAGTTAGGCAACTGAGCATAACATATCATGGACCGAACCATGTCCAACAAGGTTCTGTTTCTCCATTTAGATACACCGTTCTATTGAGGCATTCCTGGTGTAGAGAATTGTGACTGAATCCCATGTTCCATCATATAGTCCTTGAATTTCATGTCCAAATACTCCCCACTTCGATCTGATCGAAGTGTCTTAATAGATTTACCTAATTGGTTTTGTCACACCCCACCCTGAGTCCGCCTCCTGAGTCTAAGGGGAGGTGTGAAGGACCGCAAATACCACCTTTTTCTGATACCTACTGCCCATCTGAACCTCTTAACTCTAAGTAAACTTTAAACCAAGCATGTAAACAACAACTCATTTTATTACAACCAGTACAACATTTAAACAAATCTCAGTCTTACTACAAAGTTTACAATAACAATTCTAAAACTCGGAAGTGTGATTGTGGCTGTGGCAAAGCTTGACCTTAGCAGCACCCTAAAACTCCTCACCTTTCACTACCTGGGAAGAAAAACATGAAAGAAAAGAATGAGCTTCACGAAGCTCAGTGAGTGGCAAGCAACTTCTAGAGTCTATTTCAACTCATAAATAATACAAGCATATCACCAATACAAGGTTAATACTAAAACCTCAACCTTGAATGAGTCCCAAGTTGATGCTACTTCCAGACCTCACTGTCCGACAGCATCTCCTCCTCTTGGAACTTCTTGATCAACGCATGGTCTTGCTACCAATGTATGCCCTTCATGATCAATGCATATTCTGCTCCAAATCAACCCTTTAACACTCTTCCTAACGTTCTTTGAAGAGGATTTTGAGTTATGAATTGAAGAAACAACTTGTGGTGGTGTTTATAGGCCAAAGGAACCGATCCTTCTCATGTTTACTAAGCCTCAACTTAAGAAACCTCCTACTTTGGAGTGTTTGCACCATGCTTTGCCACTACCTACTCACTTGCTATTTACCTAGTTTAGTTGTCTTCCTCATGCATAATACTTCTTTGCATGAAACTCTATTCGTCCAGTTCCTACTAACTCAAGCCCAACCACCTCTCGGTATAGCCATTTTTCTGGGTGAGCTCATCAGCCTTGCGTATTGCAAGCCTCAACATGGTCTAAATACTTGGCCCATCATTTAGTCCATCGTGTAACTCTTGCACTTCATCGCACAGCTCCATCGTCTAATGAATCTCTCACTGTAGCTTAACATCTAGCCCTCTCGCTGCTGTTCATCATCCAGCCCTTTCGTTGTTGCCAATCGTCTAATGCCTGTGTCCCACCGCATAGTGATCTCGAGCTCTTAACGATCTCGCTATCATGTATCTCGTGCTGTTAATGATCTCGCTGACTCTAATCGTCTAGCGCATAGTCTATTGCATAGCTCCTGCGCCTATCATTTAGCTTCATTGTGTAGCGGTAACGCCTATCGTCTAACGAATCACACCCATTGTCTAATGCGTCTGCTTATTATGTAACGCCATCACCCAGCGTTTCCATCTATCACCCAACGCCTGCATAACGCATCGTATAGCATCTAAGCTTATCATCTAGCGCTTGTTCATCGTTTAGCGCCATCGTTTAGCGCCATCGTCTAGCGCTATTGTTTAGCTTCTACGCTTATCATCTAGTGCATCACTTCACATCGTTTAGCGCCGCCTGTAGCTATCCAATCGTCTAGCGCATCGCTCGGTGCTGCCCACATTGCTATATGATCGTCCGCCCAATGCCTTGCGCTCAAGCTTCTCTCGCTCTCGCTCATGTAGCTTCAACACATGAGCAACTTTTGGTAATGCCTCTTTCCAACACTTTGGCCAACATGCGTCGAACCTCACAATCTCTACGCATGGTTGCCCTTGGCTTCAATGTGTAACTCCTTTAAACCTCTACTAACTCAGCCTCATCTCATGCCTTTAATGTTTCCTAACACCACAAGCATGGTTTCTTTTTTACTTCATACTTAGCCAAATTTTCACTAGTCAAGGCTTAACTTCAAGCTACTCAAAGAAAACCTCTTTAACACTTAGAAATTTTCCTTATCTTTAACATAGGATTTAACTTATACTTAGTTAATTCCCTTAATTACCTACTTAAGTAGGAAAATTGAGATCTGGGTTTCACAGGTTCTCAACCTTGGTCTTAAATTCTTTGAACTTTTCAAGAGCTTCAGACTTAAAATGAATTAGGTAAATGTAATCGTACCTTGAATAATTATCTATAAAGCTAATGAA